>NC_133828.1:7621722-7782079 GCF_047830755.1 Zonotrichia albicollis | reverse complement strand
CAGACTGTTCGTGGTATGTCTGGCATGGTGCTGCTGAAGGTGATTTTGATTTGAAGAAATATTAGAAGGCTTTCTTGATTGCTCCCTCATAACCAAACCCCTGGGGTTCAGTATATACCTGTGCCTTCTATTAGATTGCTGTAACTGCAATTGTTATAGTCCTTTTACCATAAGGCACACAATTTAAATTGTGAAGCTCACTATTGTGGGAGCCAGATGTAAAAATGAGATCCTAAAAGAGGTTAAATATAACCTTGAAGGATAGTGCTGACAAGAACAAGATATAATCTCCACTCCAGAAATTCCTGATACTGCTGCCTGCCAAGACCTTGGTGTGAATAGAACAGGAAAATCTCTTGTTCCTTCTCCTGCAGATCTCTGTGTGGGATCAGCACAGAGAGAAATTAATGGATAGTCCTAGGTCTGTCCCAGTGTGTCTGCTTTCAGTATGGAACTTTCTGTATATGCAAAACCAGGCATGTAATCTGTCTGCCATAAGCCAGAAACAGGAACATGAGATTTTTAAGATGGTAGAACAAAAATTTTGAGTAGACAAGAGAGAAAAAAAAGGGATTGAAATGCTCTCCCTCAAATTTTGGCTATTTTTCCCCACATCCTTCTGCTCCTAAACTGTAAAATTTTTAAGAAAAAAAAAAAGGTGCTCATTTCTGGGTGTGTTACTTTGTTGTGCGTACACCAAAATGTGTTTTATTTGATAAGCTCTAGTACTTGCTGATGTTACAATTCCTGTGCCTCACATTGTCTCTCTCTCCAACAAAGACAACTTTTGAGCTCCCTGAGTTTGAAAAGAAAGCTGACATTTGTCCCATAAAGACACTGAGAATGAAGGTCCTCACCAGCCGAACCTCTTAGTAACACTTAAAGATTTCTACAGAAGAGAGTTCTTGAATCTGCTCAGAGTGAACCAAAAATCAGAATAAAACTTTTAAGGTAGCCAAAGGTTGCAGCATGTCAGCAGCAGTGCACACAGATATTCAAACACAACTTGTGAACACAACTAACATGTCAGGCTTTAACCATGAGATAAGAACCAGCCTTGTGTGCTGAAGGTCAAACAGAAGTCAAAAGCAAGCACGCTGGTGCTTGCCCTTGTCCTTCAGACAGTGAAATTGCTAAAAGCAGTCTGACTTTCTGTCACAGGACTACTCAACAGACCTTTCTGTTTGCTTGAAAGAAATGCTTGTCTAAAATGGGTGAAATGGGTTGTGTTACAGGTGTTCATAAGATGGTGTTTAAGGGATTGTTTTGTCTTGAAAGACAAAATACCTAAGCCTTAGTGCTAAGTAATGGCATTCAGCTTCTGCCAGAGTGTGTGAAAGCATGTATTGGCATTTTCAGACCTACACAAACTTTTGAAATCTTGGATGGTGATTCTAGAGGAGTAACTCAGCTACTGAAGTTTAATGGTTTAGAATAGATTTATTTTTAAACTTGAACTTTTGAAAAAATGTAATGTGTACCTACCCATATTGATGTTAGAGGAAAAAAATCTATCAAAGTGGCTGGAGAATGGGGAGACAGCTCTTTAACAAAAGCTAAAAAGAGGTTGCATTGTTTAACGTAGCAAACAGAAGAATACAGCTGGCTTTGAGTTATCTGTAAGAACAGTGGGGCAGTGAGTGAAAGGAAAGAGGAAGATCTGGTTTGAAAGCCTTGCAAAAGGGATTGAGAAACAGCGGTATGCAGAGTGACTCTGGGCACAATCAGCCTGATCTCACTGTGCAGTGGGTTAAGCCTGGCACGTTAAACATGTTCAGACACTGCCCAGCCTGTGTCTGAACAGGAGCCCAGCCTGTTTCAGTCACGTTATGTCAAGCAGTTTGCAATTGCCTACAGCTGCAGAGCCAGAACATTCCCTCCAGTCTGCACACCTTCCTCTCCAGCTCAGAGACTGGAGTCTGAAAGTTGTAGTACCCTTGATTAAGTCCACATTTAAAGACTTTTAAATCCATGCTGACTATAGATTTGCTATAAAAATAACCGACTAAAAAACAGTAATAGAAGAGCAAAATGAGAAATTTTTTCTGAAACTGCTGGTCTGGTGGGCACAAAGAGCCATCCCCCCTCAGCTGGAGCAGTGTCTGTGCCTGTATTCCTCTTCCTGCCTTCAGTGCTTCCCTTGTGCCCTTTCTTGGAAATTTTTCCCCCACCTGGTGTACTTGGAGGCAGCCTTGGGAACTCATTGTTTAAAGTTAATGTCTGGAGACTGAAGCTTTCCATTGGCTGGATTCCCTTCCCTTTCCCTGCCTCCTGCTCATATACACATCCACTGAATTCTAAAAAGATTTTTGATAGCAACTTGGAATTTTACTGTCCCCTTTCTATTTGTCTCCTGGTCCAAGGCAACATCTGAATGCGTTCTTTTCTATTACTAAGAACATATTGACAATTTAGGAAACATTGTCCTACAGTGCAAACACTCTGATATTACAAAACACTGCCATGTTCTCTGCATTGAGCTAAATGAGAGCACTGGCACAAGAACTAATAGGTCTGTAGGGGCCATGAATGAGTACAGACAGAAATGAGAAAATTTCTAATCATGAGAAGGACATGGCCAGGGACAGTTTTCCAAGCAGAGAGTGGGACTGAACTCATTCAGTTTCTGGGGTACAGAATGTGATAATTTCTGCAAGTCCGTGGTGTGGTTGCCTGTGCTGGGAGTGGAGACATGTCTCTGGCCAAGGATTGCTGGTTTGGAAGGAAAAGGTTGGAATGGAAAAGTCATGTTTGGTGCTCCTTGGTGTGGCCTGTGTGGCTCTGTATCTTCCCTTGGGAGACTGCTGAATTTGCAAGGTCCAGCAAGCCTAAGCAAGCTGAACATTTCAGACACCTTTCAAAAACCTTTTGCCAAAAGCAAACTTTGCGAAAGGTGACTGGGAGCACACAAGTCGCCCTAGGTGCACATCCAGATCTCTGCCTGGAGGTGAATGCATTTCCTGCATGTTCTGGTCTCTGAATCAGGGGTAACACATCCCTGTGCTGCTCCTCCTCTTGCTGCCCAGCTCCCTCTGCCTGGCTGCCCTGGTGCCCTCCTCCAAGCCCACGTGGCTGTCAGCCCCCCGTGCCTGACACAGTGCCTGTACCACTCAGAACCCTCTCTGAGCTTCTATCTCCACGAGAGAATTGCTTTAACCTCATCAAATGGAGGTGAAATTTGAAATGACTTAATGTTTATTTGCTGACAGGCAGGAGTGTCCTCTAAATTGACTGTCATAGCTGGAGCACAATGCTGTAGGACAAACTCACAACCCTTTCCCGGCCTTCAGTGAAACAATGTTAACTTTGGGAAGTGGGGATATAATTTTGGCCCCCGTGGATATTATGGATAGCGTTCTCATTTTGAAGTTTTACACAATGAAGCTATATTTGATATTTGCATAATTCAAATAGATGAAATCCTCAAACAGGCACAGAAGACTTGATTTCATTAACTTGGGATGCAGCCATCCCCATCCTTCATGCAAATGGAAAATACCTTTCCTGTAAGTATGCTTTAAAGATTCATTTCTTCCTCTAATCAAGTGGTGAAATCCTACCCACGGGAACCAGAATTGATTTCTTTTCCCTTCAGACTCGGTATCATAGACCTTATTTGGGTTAAGTTCTGCCATGGAAGTGAGGTTTAACCCTTCTGTGTGCTGCCAATCAGCTCCATGTGCTCCTGTTTGCTTCTCTGACATGTTGAAAATGCACGTGGTGCAGCTGTCCTGCAGATGTAGCCACCAGCTCAGGGCAGCTCTGCCTCTTGTCAGCAAGGATCTATTTCCACTGAATCCCCGACCTTGAGAGCTCCTTTTTAAATTTCCTCCTGGGCCTTGAATGCTGTAATTGATTACGGTTGTTTTGGTTTTAGTCTTTAACAATCAAGGTGAAGAATTGCTCCTGAATTTGTTAAGATGTCAGGAGGAAGGCAGCTTGCCCACCACCCTGCATGGCCAGTGCCACACTGGGCTCCTGCAAGCCTTCCATGAGACACTGATGTTTCTGCCTGGGAGTGGAATCCAGACAGGAATGCTCTGCTCTTGGGGTACCAGACAGCTCCACTGCATTAATTCCATTTAATAGGCATCAGTGAAAATTAAAGGTATTTGATGTTGGTCCAAGTAATCTTAGGGAATAGTCCTTCTCATTATGTCCTGCTGGGACTCCTGTCCATGGCAGTGCCTAAGAGAATTTCCCTCTCTCCTTACTACTGAATTGCCTGTATTTCTTTGTATGCTGTTTTCTGGTTCACCTTTTTGGTAATAAAGCTCTGCATTTTATTTTCTGTCTTTCAGATACATCACTTTTCAGTTGAATTGTCTTATATTACTTGAAACTGATAGCCTGACCCCTTGGCCACTGTGCTTCATCCATAGAAGGATGCTCTTCTATATTCTAATGAAGAACTGCCTTAAAAATAAGAAAATACCCCCCAAAAATGAAACCAAAGGAACCAATCAAAACACAGCACCCCTCCAACCCCCCAAATTAAGAACCACAAAGACAAGATGAAAATATGTATTTTTCTCTGATGCTTCATTTCCTCATTCCCTTTGTCTTAGAACACAAAGCAGTCATTGGGAAGGGGTTTTTTTTCACTCTGAAAGTGAATTTATGGTGTGCTCCTTGCCTCTGCTGCCCACTAGCCTGTCCTGCAGAAGAAAGCAGTTGGTCAGAACTAAATGGCTCAAGAGAAGCCAAGATGACCTGAGTTTTCCTTCTTGCATTGAAGGAATATTTTACTCTCTGATTGGCACTGATTAGCAAACCCTTCCTTAAATGTACACATGTTGTAGTTTTTGACCTTGGCATGCCTCAGGGTTCATGTGGCCATAAAATGTGACTTTTTTGATACCAGGGAGTGCTGAAATAGTCTGTGTCTTCAGATACCCCAAATGTGTGTATATAAACATATTTACATTAATATTCCATATTTACATGATTTGACTGATTAGGAGTAGCCACTCTCACCAATTCTCTTGCTATATCAGGGCACTCACTGAGCAGCAGGGAGGGGTTTTGGCTTGTTTGGTTCAGTCTTTAAGCAGAATCAGGCACCTTTTGGGAAAAAACTTGTCCAAGAGCCTGGAGAGTGGGACAAACATCACATTTGGCAGTGCTCACTGGAGAGCACCACACTGAACTCAGTGGGGCTAAAAGCATTTCAGACTTTGGGTGACAAAAATCTTGCTGACTGAACTCTACTGAACTCTGCTTTCAAGTCATTTCAGGTTGGGAATAATTGCCATCTTTACATCATGGTTTTTAAATTCTTTATCCCTTGAAGCAGCACTGAAAAATCCAAGTGTCCCTAGGGTTCAAATCTTTATTTAATTTTCCTAGTATGTTAATGTATCGATGGTTCTGATCATTTTTTGCTCAATGTGTTTTGAGGAGAAAATTCTGAGGCATGAAAAAATCTGTTTAAAGTGAAATATCATGCTTTTGATCCAAAGACTGATGTTCTATGGGAGGAACAGAAACAAAAGTCTCATGATAACCCTTCTGCTTTCCTGAAATAGAAAACCTGCCTAGTTAATGAATATAAATGAATGTACATTCACTTCCTTTTTTTTGAGGTTACTAAAGCTGATTAGCATTAGGGTGCCACAATTTATTCAAAGCAGTTGAGTAATTATTCTGCTTTCTATCCTATGAACATGCAACTTATTTGTTACTAAAAGTTTGGGGGCTTTTTAAGCATATCCTTGAAATAACATTGAGGACATATCTTTGTCATCATCTGAGTTTTAAATGAAGTTTTTTACAATAAGTAGTTCTGGTATACAGGCAAAGAAGAAAAATTGGTCAATGCTATAGATATTCAATAAACTGTGATGCATGGTCTTACAAGAAAGGACCTAAAATCCTTAGGCACGAAATAATGTATTGACAATTTGTGTTTACACAAGTAGAATTCAATATTCAGCATAATTAAATTAGAAATTGATAGCTTGAGCAAAACAAAACAGTTTTTCATATAAAATTTAACACGGGTGAAGCCACTTTGCTTTATTGTGACACCAGGTGGATCAGGGTGCTTTGGCTGACAGTTATTCTCCAGCAGATCATCATAAAGTGACTTGTATGCTTTAGCCTTGCCTGTTATGCTGGGCTAATGAGAATTTATTCCCCACTTGCCTGTAGAGGCTGTGTTGTCAGTAATGCCAAGCAGGTTAAGTTGCTCTCTCTAGCTCCATCCTTGCAAAAATTGCATCTTCCTTTCTCTCCAACCACCTGTCCTCAGGGTGTGCAAAGAGAGGCAGAAAGGTGAATTGATTCTGGCTGCAGTGGGAGGTGCTCAGGAGCTGTGAGGGTGTGGAGAGTTTTCAGGCTTGTTCCTTGTTAAAACTTTAACAAGCTGGCTGTTGGACAGAAACACCTTTAACCTGGTTAGGTTACTCACTAGGTTTACATAGTTTAAGGTGCAATTGGAGTATTCTTTGGGCTGGGAGCACTTTATTTCCTCATGCTTGGCAGCTGTCCCTAAAGGCATGTAAAATTTGGTGTGGAGGAAGATAAACTATGAGATTCTTAAACACAATATTATTATTTTAAATGTAGCAGCACCATTTTAGATTAGCTATCACTTCAGTGTGAACATTCTATTTTGGGATGTTTGGGATGAATTACTAAATCATAGACACCTCTAGCCAAAACAAATGAAACTGTTGATGTGAGCACCTAGCAGAGCAGAGTTTCAGTATCAGGTTTACTTTCCCACAAGAACACACACACAGCTCTCATTAGTATTTGCAAATTCTGTGTAGGTACCCAGGGAGGAACATACACCACTTAAAAGCTGGGGTAAAATTAAAAAAGAATCTGCTCTGAAACTTCCCTGCTAATGCACTTGAACCTCATCTAAGGAGTATTATGGGACAGAAGAAGAAAAATTCTGCAGCTGGTGAACTTTATGGCAAAGCTGCATTTCATCCTCAGACCAGTTGTAAAAAGACAAGCTTAAATAAATCTTCTACATTTTGCAGGTGTGCAGACAATTCACGAATAAAATTTAAATCTGCAAGCAACCTATTATGCCATGATAACAAGTGAAAAAAAAATTCAAAGCACCTGTATGCTCCTCATTTAGAGCCACCAGCTCTGAGAACAATGACATTGGGCAGCCTCTCCTGAACTAGCAGCAGTACGGAGTTATATAAATGTGGTTGCCTCAGTGATGTAACTGAAGTTTATTTATCACAAAACAGTGTTTTGGAGCCCAATCTGACACCAGGTCCTGCTGTTGATGCACTGTGCAGGCAAGAAGAAATACTTTTAATATTAAACCATACAAAATCTACATAGAGCCAGAAAAAATATTGAGAGGGAAATTTGACATATAAAGCTCTAACGTTTATTAACAGAACAGTTACATTTAAGTGCATGTACCAAATATTTTGAAACTAGATAAGAAATGTTTATTTGCAATAGAAAAGTGGCCCAGCTGCTTCTGAGAACCAGAGGCTCCATGACAGCTGTGTAGCAAGTTTCAGCATTTCCTGAAAATGCACATGCAAGAATCTTCATTGTAACAGCAATTATTTATGTTTGAAGACCTCAAGATTACCAGGAGCTCCAACACGTGTTGCATTTTTGAGGATGTTGATCATGGGTTCCTAGATGAAAATGAGCTGCAGTAAGCTGTCAAAAGCAGATGGATTTGAGCAGCAAGAAATGCTGCTAGCAGATATTCATTGTCAGCCACCTCTGCTGCTGGTGTTGGAAGATGAAGAGGATTATTTGCACCAGCTTGTAGCTGCTCAGAGGAAAAATAACTTCTGTGTATTTGCAGATTAGAGTAGACAAAGGCTTTGCTTCTCTGAAGAAAACTCCTTAATAGAACTTGTGCTGAGGCTCTGAAGTGCAGCCTGCTTGTATTTCTCCCTTGGCAGTGTTACAAAACCTCATCTCTCCCTGATCTGCATTTGAAGAGTCTTCATTTTTATCTCTTTTAGATATGGGACTTTTCCACTTTAAGCACTTCCTCTCTTTCATTTGAGCATGGAGCTGTTGGGAGGCTTTTTTTTTTCCATCTTTAGCCCAACTGTTTGCTTTAGAGAGCCCCTGGTTTGTCACTGATGGGTATTTCCAAATGGGCTGACTGCAGCTCTCCTGGGTGAGCCTGTTTTGTCTGATTGTCTCTAGATTGAGGCAGGGAGAGCCTGCAGCTCTGTTCATAGAGCTGCACACTCAGACACACTGGTGCATTCAACTTGATGCATTTAGGAGGGTAAATATCCTGTGGCACGTGGAGTGTGGGCCTTATGGAATCACAGAATACCCTGAGTTGGATAATTTCTAACATGCAGTTTCATGTGCAAAGGAATGTTATGGAATTAAGAGAGTGGAGAAACCACACGGTTTAATTCAGGCACAGCTCACTCCACAGGAACAGCCACCTCTGGGAGTGATGTGTCACTTCAGCGCTTCCTGCACAGAAACTTTGGACTTTTGAAAAGACCATCATCTGATGCTGACAGTGCAGGTTTCCTGAGCCCATGATATCCATATGTGAAGAAATTAAGCTGAAACCTCTCTCTTCTTTCCCCTCCTTTCTCTGCCTCCCACCAAGGGGCCAGTTCTGGGTCAATCAGCAATGAACAAACACATGGGATCTCTAAATGGGGCAAAGGCATGCAGCTTACTCATAGCATTTGATTTGAGTCCAAAAATGTGTAATTAAACGATTTTTTGAAGACTGATCTTCCTTTTTCTCTGCCTGCCCTCTATTTCTCCCCAGCTGGCTGAGCAGCAGTGTATGGGTATGTACCTGCAGATAATACTGGGAATTTCTTTGAAGTCTTCCCTGCCTTTAATTTAATAGTTTATTTGTGGAAAATGTGATTATATTGGCTCTGATTTCCTAGAATTGTGGAACGTTTTGGTTTGTAATGGACCTTTAAGACAATCTCGTTTCAACTATCCTCTGCAGGCAGGGATACCCAGCACTAAACCAGGCTACAGAGAAAACCAAAATGCCTTGATTTTCTGTGTGTTTCTCTAGAATCAGTCCAAGAACTCCACATCCTTCAGATGCTGGGGCCCCAGAGCTCCAGGTGGGGTCCCAGGGGAGGGGAGTAGAGGGGCAGGATCACCTCCCTCACCCTGTTGGTCATGTTCCTTTTGATGCAGCCTGGGATGTGGTTTGGGCCAGTCTGGAAAAAAATTACCCTCATTTTGGGGCAATTTTGAGCTTCTCACCAGGCAATTGACAACCAGCTCAATTTGACAGAGGTTGTTTTCCCCTTGGATGCCCATAAGACCAAAAGTGACTGCCAAGTGTCCACCACTTTATGCTTCAAAGACAGGATCCTCTTTGTAGCTTATAAAGCTCTATAAGGCAGGAATGTATTCTGTGCATCAAATCTATGGCTCTCTCTTACATCCCAGCCATAATAGGGGTTTTTATGGCTCTTGTGCTCTTCCTCCAGCAGGCTGCAAACAGCCCCAAGTGTGTTGAGCAGAGGTGTGTGCAAGTGTGATTGAGAAAGGGGCAAATATTGTCAGCACTCTGGTTCTGGAGCCCAGCCTAAGAGGAATTTTTAATTCTCTGCTTAGAGAAAGAGGTGCCAGCTTCAAAAAGCTGTGTTGCTTCTAAAGGGTTACAGATGAAGATAATCTGAAACACAGTAAGTATTAAAGCACTGGACAGGAGAAGATTTTCTTTATGGGAAATTGCCCATCCACAGCATAGCAAAGATTTTATTCCTTTCATAACTCTGGATTCTGAGTTCAGCTAAAGCTTTTACAACTTCGGATTTTTATCCTGCTGTCCAGCTGCCTCTGTTTCTTTTGGAGAACCAGCGAAGATTTTTCGTTTTAAAGCACTTTTTCCATGCCTCACCACCACAAACCAAAGTGTATGCATATATTTTACTTACAGTATGGCCAGGCTTATTTTTTTTATTTAATTTGCTTGTAATTAGAGTTTTAAAATGTTAGCTACTTTTAGCCCTTCACAGTTATGGAGCAGCAGTTTTCTCACTGCTCAGTAGTAGCAAACTCTTTTCTTCCTTCTTCACCCAAAATAAAAAGTAAATAGAATTAAATTCAATTCCCCAGCCCCTACCTTAAGTTGTTCTGTCCCAATGACACCATCACTACAATTATATTTAACAATATAAGTTTTGTTCTTTACACCCTGTGAAATAAACATGTTTACTTGCAATAACTTTGCTAAATTTGTAGCCCTCATACTCAGGGACTCTGCCCCCAGGTTCTCTCTGCTTTTGCTATAGAAAAATTGGATGAGAGCTTCAAATGTGTAGCTGGAAAAAGAAGTACATTCCCAGTATCTTTTTCTTTTCTTTTAAAAAGCAGCAGAAATTATTTCAGTGACACACAAAAAGATTTGTGTTGCAGAATAGCTGGAAAGCAGGTTTTCCTCCATTTGTATTCATGACAGCTTCCATATATTCAGCTATCAAAACCTATTATGAAGGGCTGTATTGTAGTGGAGATAGATTTTTATGCTTGTCATAATACAGATCTGTAGGTAAATTTGTCAATGATACGTTCACTGTCATATTGCTGTATTTCTTACAGAAAATATTCTTAATGATACCAGGCTATATATCTTTACCATGTAAGACTGAGCTTGATTTGTTGCTCGGTTTTAAGAAGAATGTTTTAAATTAACAGGGGTTTTTCAGTTTGGAGCAAATTTAGAAACACCACATTTAAACCAAAAGTAATTTGCTGGGCTAGTTACTTTCTACATCCTTTTTTTTTTTTTTTTTTTTTGTTTTAATAAGGTGTGCACGGTCCAACAAGCTTCTTCCTATGACTTCCAGTGCTAGATTTTCCTTCTTCCCATTTATACATGAATTGTACAAGCCATGTAAGCAGCTTATTCTGGAATGGATTTCAACAGATTGATTTAAAACCAGCTCTCCTTGATTCTCATTTAAGCTCTAGGCTAGAGCTCAAGGGCTGTCCTTAAAACCAAAAAAAAGAAAAAAAAATCTGGTTTTGGTAGAAAATATCCTGATGAAAGAAGTAATTTCTTCCATTTCTTCAGTGTTTTAGTTCTCATCCTGTCCTTCCTCCTGTGTTTCTCCATTCCCTGCTATTATCTGAAGTGGGGCTGAGTGTGGGGTCACCAGGAATTTATAGGGAGGGAGCAGGAAGGAAATGGATAAGGGGTGGGGAGGGGGTTTCTTTCCTCATCAAACAAGAGGTATTTATACCAACCATTTTGTTGTTTAGTTATTTTGGTCACAAAATAGTTCATCACTTGGGAAAAGGAAGCCTCAGACGTGTCAAGAAGATAAAGCCAATTTTCTCATCTGCAGAATCAACAGCTGAGGTGGGCCCTGATCCTCCCACCCATAAATAGCAAACCCACCCAGGGCAGAGGGAAGGGAGAACTGAGGGCACAGCCCAGCTCTGGGGCTCTCAGGGCTGTGGCACGTCCATGGTGACACATCTAAACTCTCACAAACACACAACAATGTCATTTCTCTGGCACCTGGGGGGTACCAGCAATCACTGCTGTGTTACCCTTGAGCTCTGACTAATTTCCTCTCCAAACACAAAAATGACATCAACCATTGACTGAGTGACAAACTCGGTGATGCCAAGAGGGAAAAGAAATCCAGGCTGAAAGATGTCACACCCTCGCAAGGAAAAGCCTGAGAGAGTGCTGGGGTGCCCCAAACCACACCAGGAAAACTCAGTGTGTGCAAGTGGGGCAGCTCAGCCAGCACAGGCAGGCACTGGGGGTTTATTTATCTGTGGGTGCTGGGGGAGCCCCCCAGAAATGCCTCTGTGTCACAGGGGAGATGGGGGAGGAGAGCTGTTCCCAGCCCTGCTTCTGGTCTAGGCTAAAAACCTACAAATTAGCTAATTTCTGAGACACAACCCATAGTTGCCCTGCTGAAGGTTTTGTGCTCTGAAGGAAAAGATTCTAATCCAATCAGAGGAGCCTTTCTCATTCCAGTTACCTGGGATTTTTCTGTGTTTCTTTTCCCAAATTGTCCTGCAGGTTAAGCTACTACTCCACGTCCTCTGTTGTTCAGCTCCAAGTACAGCTCATATTATAGCAACAGCATTCAAGATGAACCCAAATTAGGTCTGTGTCTGCAAGGGAGACAAAATAAAAAGAGCTAACTAGTTTAATTACTCCCCATTCAGATGTAATTCAGTTGCATTGCACTAAGAAAAATAAACACTGCTGGGATGTTATGAGACAATTAGCAAGATAATGGAAAATAGTTAATACCCCTCATGTCTGTGAAAGAACGTTCTCCCCTCTGCTTCAGAGTAGCCTTGAAAGTGTTTTCTGAATTGTATTTTCTAGCAAGAATATCCTCTCCCTTGGGAAATGCTAACAAAATCCTGTCAGAGGACAAAATGGTTATTTACATTTTGGAAATCACAGAGTTCAAAGAATTCCCCTTGGTCTGGGGCCAGGCAGAGGGTGCAGAACCAGGTGCTGCGAGGATATCCCTTTGCTGGGAATGAGGAGTGATTGCTGCACCTTCTCACTGGCTGTGCCCTGTGTGTCCTTGCAGGCGCCTCCAAATGAATCCTTGGCCACAGCAGCCATTCACAATATTTCACTCAAAATGTGTCACAGGTATCTTTGTTTTTTATGCCCTAGATTGGGGCTTTTCCCTCTTCCATTGCCACAGCAAAGTTAGAACAGTGAGTTTGCCAGCACCTTGCCAGCTTATCTTCCCAGCGCATCCTGCCAGCCATAAATGCATTTGCCCTTGGTCTGAGACTCAGGCTCTGATCCCAGCTCCTCTGTGGCCTCACTGAGTGACCTTCAAGCTGTGCCTTCTCCCAGACACTCCCACACCATTGTGATAATGATTTCAGACTCTCTGTGAGTGTGTTTTATTTGTTGCAGTAGAGTCAATTACCCTGGATTTTGCCACTGAGTGAATTCCCAGCTGCCAGCACCCATGGGCACAGCAGGGTGAGCCCGAGCACTTGTGTGGGCATTAATGCAGATTTCCTCATTTCTCATGGTTTGAAGTGCTTCCCTTGGGGTCAGGAGTTTGGGGATTTTTTTTTAGTCTCTTAGATGTGGGATTCTTATTAAAAGTCAACTGCCCTGTGCAACTCGATTAAAAAAAAAAATCCCGTTTAATGTGAGATTAGTTTAGGCTTTTGTACTTGGTTTCCTTGGGACTCTAATGGCAGTCTGAAAAAGAAAATCACCCCTGAGAATGTCTGGGTTTCACATAAATGTAATCCAATTACCCCAGCCCAGGCCATGCAGAACTATTTGGTCTGAGGTATCCATCAATCTAGGAGAAGTACAATGTACTGAGCTGAAAAGAAGGCAGATTGGGCATATTTCTTAATAGCATAACACAATGCAATTGCCAAAGGAAAGGCAGATGCTTCTGTCCCACATTACACAGAGCCTGGACTGAGCAATTTGGGGGGGAGGCGGGAGAGAGTGAAGTCCTTGCAGGGAGGGATTTCAGAGGTATCTTCCCTGGAGGCCACTTTTGTAAAGGCACACCATCTGGTGCATTCAAAATGCAAAAAGATTTGTTCTTCAGAAGTCTGAGCCAGGGATGAAAGTCCATCCCTGCCAGGGATGGCTTAGCAGTATCCAGAGAGAAGGATGAGTTTTATCACAAACAACGAGAGTCTCCTTTTCCTCCGCCCTTAACCTCTAATTCAAACATCAAACAGACTGATCTGACTGGAGCTGCTGCCTTCTCTAGTGAGAGTTTCTGATGTCCTTGCTTACTGTGAACTGAGCAATGAACTGTTTCATTACTATTTCTGCTTTGCTTCCAGGCACCTTCATTTTACACAGAGGTCAGAAAGGGGTTAAATGCAAACGCTGACATTATCCCAGGCACAGCCTGAGCTGGGGCTGCTGCTCCTCCTTCTCTCCCTCCTTCTCTCCGTGCCTCCAGCAGCAGCCAGCCTGAGCTCTGGGCTGCAGGAGCTGTGGATGCTCAATTTTGGCACATCCCAGCAATGATTGAGTCTCCTTGCAGAATGAAGCAGTTTCTGCCCCATGCCTTGCAGGGTGGATTTCAGATTTCCTGCTGGAGGAACGGGAGGATGTTTAGCTTGCCTTGGAGCCCTGGGTGCATCACTGTCACCACTGAGAGCCTGGGAGCCTGCAGGAGGCACCTGCTGCCTCATCCCCTGCTGCTCTGATGCTGCCTCTTCTCCTCCCATTGACAGGAATAGGATGGGCAAGCCAGAAGCTGTGGGCAGTGTTAGAAATGTAGTCACACCCAGGTAAACCCTTAACCAAGAAAACATCACAAAATGAGGGACAAAAGCTCTTATGCATGAGCTTTCAGGTCTTACAGTGCTTCCACTGGGTGGGCTCAGGCTGGGCACAAACTGTCCAACAGATGTGCTGAATAAGCACAAGCTAGGATTTTACAACAAAAGATGGCATAATCACTGAATAAGAAGACATTAGTGCTTTGTGCCTGAATATGGGAATGTGATCAAAATCCCCTACTTCTGGCATATCTCATGGCTGCAGGCTGAGTTTCCCTCTGGAAGCTGGGAGCCATAAGACAGCAATCTTGAATACTGAGAAATTATGCTAATCTCTAGCTATTAGTGCCATGTATGTCTTTGCCTGCACAAAAGCAGCAAAACAAGCACTGTGGGCTGCACGTGCTGAGGCTCAGCAGAGCAGAGGGCTGCTCTGGCTCCAGGTGTGCTGTGGGCACAGGGATGTGGTCCCCATGGGCTGCTCACCTTCAGGTGATGTTCTGGCAGCCCTGCTCCTTGCTGTGCATGTCTGCAGAGCCTTGAGCTTGGCTTTGTTTTGTTAAATTTAACATGCAGCCAATCAATGTGCTGCTCATGAGATCCAAGCGCTGTCAAACCTCTTTCAGATGTGGCTGTTTGGTCTAATCAGGTGTAAAAGGAAAACTAGCTTTAATCAATTACTTTATTTAAAAACATGTCTTATATTGGTTTTTCTCATACTAGGAGAAAAATCCTGTCTATCAGCTAGAAGGAGCCTTTGCAACCTCCTCTTCCACAGGTACTTCTGCAGGAAACTCATAGGAAACAACTTCTACTCTATTCCTTTTAATTTCTCCTGCTCTTCCTCCAGATTTGTGAATAGACTTTCCCATGTCTTTGAAGCTTAATAGCTTTAACCTCGTTCCAGTCTTCCTTCAATCTGGGCACCTAATGTACAATATCATGGACCTCAGGAAGGAGTAACTCACTGGAAAGTTATTGGGCATCTTGGAAAGTAATTTGGCATCTTCCTGATGCCCTGCATTTAATGAGTGCTTCAGCCTTGAGGAGGCAGGTGGTGTCCCACTGGTGATGCTTTGCTTTGTGTCACTTTTATTTGTTCCTTAATGATCTCTGAAATGCATTTGCTGCACTATCATTGGGTTCTAACAGCTCCCACATGAAATGTGCTTTTGTCACTAGTTTTGTGATGTTTTCTTGGTTTAGGGCTTACCTGGATGTGACTGCACTTTCTACCACTGGCCACAGCTTCTGGCTTGCCAATCCTATTCATCAGTGGAAGGAGAAGAGACAGAATAAGAGCAAAATCTGTTCTCTTGCTATCGTAACTTATGTGATCAGGAAATTAATTAAAAATAAATATTTTACAGAGAGGCAGCAATAACAGAGCCCTTGCATTGTCCTTTGGGTGGTCATGGTGGGGCTGGCTGTTATGAATAAATCAAATCGCTTAAACTGAGGCCTTCTCGTGGTGAGTCTTCCTTTCCTACATTCTCTGTTCTTTTGCTTGGAGAATCTTTCAGGACTTGATAGAGCTTGAGAGCTGAGGAAATCTTATTCAAATATGGCTTTTATGGCCAGGTTAAAGGGTGCTCTTTGCTTTCTCTGTCTCTGTTCCCTTTCACCGGCCTCGCCTGACAGAGCACGGTGTCAGCAAGGCCAAAGGAGCGTACCCGCTATCACACTTGGAAAAATGTATTAAAGCCCTCTGAAAACCTATGAAAGCTCAGGTTAGAAGCAGTGTTATTCTTCACCTGCCTATTCCTTCTAAGCTGTTTTCTAACTATCCATGTTGTAAATATCTCTGACCCAAAGGAGTGTTTCAGGTGGAAGCCAGAGCAAAACAAAAAAATATGGCTTAATTTAAAAGTCTTCCAGGGAAAAAAATGTGTTGACCATTACAGAAAAATGCCAAAGCATCATTAAGTGCTGTAAATATCCCATTAATAAAACACAGTTATTTAGAGTGGTTGGCCTTCATTTGCCTTGCTGGGGGAAGGACATGTGATTTAAAACTTTCTTTTCCCTCTGTCACCTTGAGTAAGGAGGACCTGGTGGATTAATGGTGAGCTGGTGAAGGGGAGAAGAGGCAAGAGAGTCTGTTGCTAGAATAAATTACCCTGAACTTCCCACTTTAGAAGGCAGCACTGCTGCTCTTCACTTTCCTTTTGCAGCACCCTTCCCTCCTTAGCACTAAGAAACCCTCCAGAGGTTCACTGAGGGCTCAGCACAATAGAAACCTGCTTTTATTCCTTTTTTCCCCAGCCTCCTTTTGAGTGATATGAGGTCCTTGAGTCATTTCAGCTGCGAGGGTCAAACTTCCCTTTTGTCTCTGGGGGTGCAACACTTCCAGAAGCCACTGAAGTGTTGTTGGCAATAAGCAGGAGGTGTAGGATGTTGTTGTGAGTAAATGCCAAGGCTGCAATGATAAAGCTTCCCTTCTGTCTGGGAAATGCTTGAGACAGGCAGGACATTTCAAGTGCCTGTAATTGAAGGCACTGAGGTTTTACTCGGTTCTGCTTAAATCAGTGGTCTCAAGCATAAAGTCTCCTGCAATTACATATTGCTCCATACTTGATTTTATGGTTCTGCCACCATAAACTTCTGCTGGAGCTTTCTCAGGCATAAGAAGATTTGAAATGTGCAGATCATTAGAGGAAGTATTGAGCCATTTGCTTGTAGAATAGACATAGATTAACTGGGAACGGACCAGTGCCCTTCTATCACAGAGTATCAATAGTAAGACTGAATCTTTGGGATAAAGGGAAAAAATAATAATTATTTGCAGTTGCAAGGAGATGAGGGGGCATGGTGTGAGAGGTACAGAAGCCTGCATCCTCTAAACTGAAGAGAATATTTGAAAGCAAAGTTCAGCCCTAGTTTATGTGAAATTTCAGAAGTGAAAAAACTCACCATTGGGAAAAAACTTTGGGAAACATTGGGAAAAGAGGCTGGCACTGAGCTGCACCTTCCCTCCTCACCTGCCCAGGCCCTGGTGACTTTGTCACCAAGCCTCTACCAAGGCCTGGTTTGGTGCAGGGCAGGAGTTTCCCTGCCCTCCTCCCTCCATGCTGTAATGGCAGCAGGGATCAATTCAGAGGGAGAGTCCTCCAGCCCGGTTTATTGAGCGGGTCACATCAGGAGATTGTAGTGGTTCATTCTGCCTTTCTAATCTAATAACCTGCTTTTATCCAGTTACCCTCTGGACTTTATTTTGAGCTGCTGTTCGATCAGAGAGCAAACAAATGATAGAAACCCTCAATGACAGCATGCCAGAGGAAATGCTACAAAAGCAGAATTAATTGGAAATATATATTCCAAGAGTGAGATATGGACCTTTTTTCTAATAGACTTAGACTTGGATATTATTACTGAAATACTGGCAAATTCACACATCAATGTAAATTGTCTTGCTGCATCTGTCAACAGGCACCTAAAGCAGTAATAAAGGCAGAATAGCTCCTCATAAATATCCAATATCCTAATTATCAGAGCTTGACTTAACCAATGGCAGGGTAATAAAAAATGAGATTTTTGGATCTTTTGCCATGACAAATGCGTACTTTATTCTTTGAAGACCGACTGCAGTGTCACAACTTTTGTGGCAAATAGAGCATGAAGCATATTGTCAAAAATATGGTTAGGGAATATGAAGCCACTAAATATTTTATCTTGCTGGCAATGTACTAGGAGAAAAGTAGAAACCTTAAATCTATCAGGTTCCTCCTCCCATCTCCCAAACTGTTTTAATAATATAGAAATTCGAGTTCCAAGAGAAAAACAATACATCCATTTTCCAGTGTGCTTTGATATAGTGAGTATTGTGAATTTTGTAGTGTTTGCATTGGGGTTTAAAATGTCATCAGTGTATATCTCAGAGAATTGTTTAGCAGTCACATGTTGTGAATATTCCCAGTTTTTCCCTCTCTGCTGATCAGTCACAATGGGCTGGTTGGGTGCAAACCCCTTCTGATGGGGTGTCCCAGGGGTGCTGAGAGATGGGGGGCCAGGAGGGGTCCCAGGGAGGGACAATCTGTCAGAAAGTGACATTCCCCAGGGCAGGGTGAGGCCTCTGCATGCTGTCACTGAGTAACAGCATTGCACTTTGAAGGGAGATGGATGGAAGGACTCCAGGAGTACTGGGATCCATCCCATTTTTTTTCCTCATGAGGCCCTGGCTGTGGTTGGGAACCCATGGCTTGCTCAGTAAATTGGTGCCAGTCAGCACTAAAACACCAAATCTATACTGAGCGTCTAGCTATGTGCTGTAGTTCACATTTAAATTTATTTAATTTATTAAAACAAGGCACCTTTTCCCACTGTGACCAGGATATCATCCTACATGGCAAGGACACACTGTGCCCTTAGGACTGAGTGCTGACCCTTGTGACAAAGTGCTGATGACAAAGTGTCTGGGTCATAAAATGGTTTTCTGCTGTTCATTCCTAGATAAGGGGAATGGGCATGTGTGTGCAGAGCTGTGTCATGCCAGGGCTCCAGTTACACAGCTAAAATCCCAAACCTTCTGCTCGCCAAGAGAACAGGATTTTTGTTACACCGGCGATATGGGGACAAAATATTTCAGGGTGCTAGGCAAATTCCTGCTTTATAAGTAGAAATCTTTAGACATAAATGCTGCCTTTTCTCTCCCTGGTTTCCTTGGAACAGCCAAATGGAAGTTTCTCAGCCTCACCCCACCTGTGGCTGCAGCCCCAGCCTATGTCAGCATGATGGGGAGGAGGGCAGCCTTCCTCCTGAGGTGATCATCCCCCTTACAGACTCATTGCAAGGTGTTCCACTCAAAGTGTCAAAATCCAATCATTTCTTGGGGAGATTTGGAAGCAGGAATACACCACATACAGATCTTGGTGAACTCTGATCTTCTGGTGTGGAAATTTAAGTGTTCTCTATGACGGTGGTGGCATAAAAATACTGCATTCACTGCACCCCACATGGTTTGAAACAAAAAGGGCTTTATAGTTCTGTTTTGATAACAATGCTTTTTGGGAGGCTTTGTAACAGGGAGTGTTACTTTTTGAGGAAAAAAGCTTACAGATGAATGTGCATGAAGTAGGAGAACCCAATTTTTCACGACTTAGGGAAAAGAGTCTCCTTCTCCTCGCACATCACTCATGCTCCAAGTGCATTCACCTCTCTCTTTTAAAGCACAGAATGCACAACAGGCGGGACAGCTCTGAGAGTACATCCTTTAGAAAGGATAGTCTATCATCTTGTCTCTGGCTTTATACTCCCTGTTGAACAAATCTGCCAACATGACACTGGATACTGATGAGCAATTTGTATGGTTATAAAAATATTGGCAGTGCTCCATTGTTTTGCTATTTAATTCTTAATTTACATTTTTAATGTGCTGTGTCCTCATTCATATTATAGGTTTTACTCTTCTGTGTACATCTATAATAGAATGATTTTTTTTCCCCAAAAATTAATTATGAATACTAAAGAGCTGTTACAATTGCACTGTGTTTGAATTAAGGACTGTGCTTGTCTTTTAAGATATGCTTCCTTAGGAATGGAGTACTTTTGCAAGGGACAGTGGAAAATGAAGTAGGTACAGAAGAGGTGTAATTTCAAGTGTTCTGCCTGAGCTACAGATTGTGTCCAGTACTCAGACTGGCAAAAATAGTGTAATAAATGATGAGGACTGAAGGCCCAAACTCTGAATGGCCTGTCTCAATGTATTTATTAGTTTTCCCTTCTCCTCATCTCCAGTTTTTGATGAGGAGGATGATGTGGATTTTTCCCAGCCCCAGGAAATAAAGGGCTTAGCAACAGTACCTTCACTCTCTGTATCCAAGGAATGTCTTTAAATTGCTATGTCCTGTAAAAAATTTTTACTGGACTATGATTTGTGCTGGAACTGAACTGCTGGTAAATGGTTTGGTTTCCTCCTCCAGTACAGCCTGGCCACAGAAAAGTATCCTAATATGTGTGTGTGTGTTTCTGTGCTATGTTCCCACAACCTGTGGGCTGTTAGAGGAGGCAGGGAAATGCCAAATCTGCTGCTGGAGCTGGGACTGAGCAGCAGGAGCTGGGACCCCTTTCTCCTGTCCTCCTATTCTGTCCTGCCCTGAGGAGCTGGGCTGCAGAGGCACCACCTGCAAGAGTGGAAAGCCTGGAAAAAGCCTGGAAAAGCCTGGAAAAGCAGAGGTGCAAGTTGCAGAGAGAGAAGTGTCTGCAGGCATTTCACTCCATCAAACAGACTGCCATTCCCAGTGATTAATGGCTTATGGAATAGCAATACAGTGAAATCATTGACAGTAGGTTTAAAGTATAGTTTAAGGACTCTGAACCCAGAGAAATAACAGCAATCAAGTTTATGTGGCACAGGCTGATAAACCTGCTGCTGTGAGGAGCAAAACATGGGCAGGGAAAATGCACAGAACACCTCAGTGATCCTGTGCCAGTGCTATGCTTCCTCTGCCCTCAAAAGCAGTGGGAAAGCCTCTGATTTCCAATGCTTTGCTCTTGAAGAAAGCTTTGCAGTTGCCATGAAACCTGGAATTACCTGGAATACCTGGAATAACTTTAGGGCCCCATTCAGGAGTGCACACCTTCCCCCAGTGGGGACTGTGTAAGCACAGGGAGCACTCCAGGGTGGTGCAGTGGAAGCAATTTTTGTTGTGTTGTCACAGAGGGACTTGCAAGACCACGTGGAGAAATTCACCAATAGTAGGAATTAGGCATTTTTATGAGAACTCCTAAAGTTGGGGTTGAGATATAAGGGGCTACAAGGAATGGAAACCAGGTTATGCAGTGGAATTCACTGGGCAACTTTTCTTGGATCACTGGAGATCTCTGATGTATATCTTGGACCCTATATGCTCATTGTATGGATTTCTATTCTTAACTAATTGTTTAATGCTTTGCTTTCTTTTACAACGAGTAGTCACAATACTGCTAAAAATAAAACTGTGTGTGGTTTACATTCTCTTTAATCTACCAGCTTTTTGAAGGCATTGGTGGGGAAAGAATTGGGGCATCCCCTAACTCATCAGTCAGAGGAGTTTGCCATCTTGATGGCACTTTATTCTCATGGTTTTGTTCTTAACATCTGTTTATGAAAAGAAAAAAAACCCATTAACCAAGAGAAATTACCCAAGCCCCAACAGAAGCCTGTTCTCTGCTACGTGATCTCATAGAGTCTCACTTTTTCCAGAAACATTAACAGATTGGTTTGGAATTTTTGGAAAGTGGCTCTTTCCTCTTGGCAGCTGTGGGAACTGTGAGTGGGCAAAGAGCTCTGTGCAGAGCAGCTGCTTTACGGCATTCCCAGCCCTGGGATGGGGACACTTCCATCCCAAAGGTGCTGCAGGTCCCCCTCCTTCCCCAGTGTTTCCAGAGATGGGTGGGAAAGGGAGCAGAGAAAGGGGAGGAACACAGAGCCTGGAAGGGGTGAGACCCCAGGATATCCTCCTGGAAGGCACCCAGAGCTGCAGGGGGATCAGTGGGAAGGATTTCTACCTGCTGCTTGTGCTTCCTCCAAGGAAATGTGTTGGAAACACCACCCTGGGCTCCCTGGACAAACACACTTCAGCTTCCCCAGAGCTGCACAGGGTGTAATAAACTCTTACTGCAGGGAGTCTTCCCAGTGCTTTAGTTTTAATTCAAAAGATGTCTTTAATCTTCCTGTTGCTTTGTGTAAGTTGTAAATTACACAACCCTGCAGAAAATTATATGTAAAGTAGGATTATGATTCTCATTTTTATTTTGAAGCTGGCTCTGCATGGTAAAAACCGATTCTCACGGTCACTTAATTTTTCATTTACTCTCTGATTTGCATTTTGTGTATTAAATTCCTTCAAATCTGGGCGGATTATTGCAGTGTGGATATTCCAAATTTATTTATAAGCAAACTAGCTAAACAGATGCTGTAGACATGAGCTGTAAATGACCATAACTGTTGGGCTGACTTGCCAGAGGCTGTTCCTGTGCGTGAGCTGTGCAGAGCCAGAGCTGCTGCAGGGCACCAGGGTGCTCAGTGCTGCTGACAGACCACAGCAAGAGGCATCCCCACATCCCTCAGGGAGCTGGGCAGGGTTCAGGGAAGGCCAGGAGTCAGAATCTGAAGCAGCACTGCAGACTTCCATGGAGAAGCTATACAGGGAGTGAAGAGGGCACAGCAACACAGGGAGCATCTCAGAAATCTGAAATTGGCTGCACCACCCCCTGGTGGGGGCTGTGCTGGGAGAGGGCAGTGGCTTGATAATGTTTAAACTGTATTTTGGTTCTTCCCGAGCTCTGCATTTCTCTGCAGTTCATCCTCAGTGTTTACTCCGTTGGAGTAAGCAGTGGCTCTGGAGGGGAAGGAGGATGTGCTGGGTGAGCTGAGGGGCAGAGAGCTTTCCTGAAGGGGGAACCTGAGCGGGGAGTGGGAACAGAACACCAAAAATAGGGGAGGGAAAATTAAAATTGCTGAGAGGACATTGCCCCTGAGGCTCCAGGATCCCTGCAGGCAGCAGTGTGTGGTTTGAGTGCTGCCCTGGCCAGCAGACAAATCCCTCTGGAAAGCTCAGCCTCTCCCTGCTGCTGCTTTCCAGCTAGCATTGGAGTTACAGCACTAATGGGATCTTTTGTTTAAAGAGAGCATCAAAAAATCCCCATCACCAGGTACTGTGCAGTGACATTCAATTGCCAGCTCTGTGGGACTGCAGACAGAGCTGTTGAGTGCATCTTGAAAGTTTCCTGATTATTAGGGATTTCTTTTTTCACCCTCCCCCATAGGTTGAAGGTTTTGTATTTAGTTTTTCCTTTTTTCCTCTTCTTTTCTTTCTTCCTTCTTCACCTCTCCTTCCCCCCTCTCTTTTTCTCTTTCTAATTTAAGCTAAATTGGTTCAGCTGTTTTTGATTTATGCAAGCATGGGGAAAATATGTTTTTCCCATAACTTCAGAATAAAATATGTGCACACTCATAAGTCTAAGCTGGCTGGAGCTAGCAATGTCAAATTAGCTTGTTTATAGCTCTCACTGGGGAGTTCCAAGTTTTTTGGAGAAAATTGGTTCCGTGCTTTTGAGTTCTGAATGCTCTGGAAGTCAGCGTTTTCATGTACACACATTAGGTGGGGTTTGTTTGATTTTTTTCCTCCTTCCCCCTGCTTTTAACCTGAATCAGCTCTGAGCCTTTAAGCATGCATTGCTAGGAGACTCTTACATTCTGTTGAAGTGCTAAAGCCCTTTGGTCACACATGGGTGCAGAGAGTAGCACACTTTTCTTCCCTCTAAATAAACGTGTATAAGTACCAAGATGCAGCGGGGCATCTTGAATAATGCAAGCCTAGTGTTTCTAATGCAGTGTAAACCATGGGAAATGGTGAGTTTTCAGAAGGCTTGGACTTGTTTCAAAGACCTCTACCACGGTGTTTACAGCAGCTGCTAAATGTTGTTATGCTCTGCAGCACACGGTATCAAACAGGTGCACAGTAACCTGTAAGTGCTTTCAGTGCAGTGATGCATTCCCTGTTGTGCTGCCTGATTTTGGGGAAGTGTGACGGTGTTCACAGGGGTCTGAGGATGAGGGAAGAGACGAGGATCTGACTCCATGTTTCACAAGGCTTGATTTATTATTTTATGATATATATTATATTAAAACTATACTAAAAGAATAGAAGAAAGGATTTCATCAGAAGGCTGCTAAGAATAGAATAGGAAAGAAAAAATAACAAAGGCTCTGTCTTGGACTCTGTCCGAGCCAGCTGACCGTGACTGGCCATTAATTAGAAACAACCAACATGGGCCAGTCACAGATCAACCTGTTGCATTCCACAGCAGCAGATAATCAATGCTTACATTTTGTTCCTGAGGCCTTTCAGCTTCTCAGGAGGAAAAATCCTAAGGAAAGGATTTTCCATAAAAGATGTCTGTGAAAGTATAGATCCTGCTTTGGACAACTATTTGCTGATGTTAACTCTGGGAGGGGCTAAAAATAAGCAAATTAACCTAACTATAAATCCCCCACGCAGGTTTTTAGCAGTTCCTTGCCTCCTGGCTTCCAAGGAGCTTTGCTGGCGTGAAGACCTGGTTCCTCCTGAGGCTGTGCCCTGCCCCTCCCAGCCAGCACTGCCTGTTCCAGAGGGATGCTTGGGCTTCAGGAGAACAATCTCCTGAATGTTAGGAGAGCTCCAGCAGCTCCTTATCTATGTCTGCACACATTATTTCCTCCTTCCTCTGTTTAAGCTGACCCCTGTCTGTGTTCCAGTGCAAGCAGGAGGTGGTACAAAATTTGATAGGGACTCCTAATGGCACAAAACAACTCAGAGCTGTTTTCACCAGAGAGGTGGCAAGCAAAGGAGCTGAAGGCTCTCCCTCTCTTCCTCACCTCACTACTCTATGCCAGACATTGAGTGGGAGCCCTGATGCCTGGCCTTGCCCCTTTCCTCCCCAAAGGAAGGGGTGAGGAAAGAGAGGAGGATCACTGCTGGCAGAGGAAAGGAATGCAAGGCTTGAGGCAGCTGATGGAAACTCCTGTGAGAGCAAAGAAACATCCCAGGGAGAAAGGGGTTCAGGATTTGAGTGGAACAGAGGGCATGCCATGGATGCTGGACACCACAGCATGTCCCTGTCCATGCCCACTGCAGCACCTGCTCCCAACCCCTGGGGAAACATCTTTATTCTGCAGTGTTTAGCTCAAGTGGCTGCATCTGCATGTCCAGAAAGTAATCTAATTTTGTGCTGTGTTAATGTGCTGCATCTCCAATGTGAAATCTGAGAGCTGAACTTTGGCTTGGAAAGATATTTTGTGAAGTTGTGGTGGGTGTATTCGATTCTCCTCTTAACACCAGTTTTTGGTAGCACATAAACATCACCTGCTTCTGTGCAAAGTGACAAAGGATGGGTTTAGATTTGATATGAGGGAGAAGTTCTTCACGGGGAAGGGATGAGGCACAGGTTGCCCTGAGAGGCTGTGGATGCCCCATGGTTTGATGGACTTGGAGCACCCTGGTCTAGAGAAAGGTGCCCATGGCAGGGGATTTGGAACAAGATGATCTTTAAGGTCATTTCCAACCCAAACCATCCTGTGATTCGGTGAAATGCATCCAAAATCACTCTCTATCATCGTTAACATTTATCATTGCTAATGAAATTACTTACTTAATAATTTTAACCTTGATGCTACCCTGGATAAAAGACCTACGGTGTATCTGAAAGGAATAACTACACATTTGATACAGTTGAAAAGATAGCACTAATTTATTTTAGTCTGATTTATGATTAGTGCTGCACTCATGACGCACTCTGTGCTGCTCTGTACATAATTCAGGGCCCACAGGATAAATAATTGCTGTGCTCACCATCCCAGACGCTGTGTGTGTGGTGGTGAGATTTGAGTTTTGGGTGTGCTCCCACCATGGGGAGATGCTGAGCCATGAAAGGCTGAGGGGGTTCCAGCAGGATGGGGAGAAGAGACCAAGGAATGACAGAAAAGGCTCAATCAGGATTTTACAGTTATTTTCTTTTAAGAGAAGTCACCTCCAGAATCTTTCCATGTTGGCCACCAGAGTGAGTGTCCAGGGACAAGATTTCCCCAATAAAGGGGCTCAGGTTTAAAAGCTGCCTTTTTGTATTTGTGCTGGGCAGTGGTGATGGTGAAATGAGATATGCTGCATTATTTTTGGCTCTTAATTTCAATTTACGATTGGCTTTTTCAGCCATACCTTAATCACGTAGTTCATCTCTAATCTACAGAGAGGACTGGATCATTAGGATAATTAGCAGCCATTAGGAGTATAGGATAATATCACTATAAAGCTGTGCAGATGTTCTGTATTTTTCAGGTCTCTGTCAAAGGAGGAAATTTAACATATGTCAAGTCCTATCTGTGATGTCTACTTTATTTCTGTAGCATACAGCAAGCTTGGAGGGATTCATTAAGCCAGATTCAGAATATCTTTTCCTTCCTTGTTTTCAAGTTAAAAAAAGTGTTTTCTTCTAAAAAAATCAGTAATTCTTCTCTTGCTCCATTACCCCCTCCCACTATTTGGACTCAGAGGTATAAAACCATGAGCACTTGCCAGTTGTTACTTCTCACTGAATTTCAACTTGCCTTTTTGTCTCTTACATTTATTCAGCCTGTGGTCATCAGTCCTGAATTACACAGCCCTGTCTAACCTGTAGTATTTTACTGCAGCAAATGGAAAGGGTGGCACTTGTGACATGGGACTGACCTTGCAGGCTGGGACAGCTGTCCCCTCCACATGGTCACATTTTCAGTGAGAGTTACACCTGCATGACCCCTGATACTTCTGGATAAATCTAGGTGCTGGTGATTTTATTTAAAACCTTCATTGCATTTTTTGTTTTTGTTTTTTGGGGTGGTTTTTTTAAGTGTCATGGCTGCTTTGTCATGTTACAATACATAATTTTAGATTGCACTGTGTGGATTTTGCCTCCTTCTCTCAAAGATACATTTTAAGGTTGTTGTCACTTTAGATAGCATCTCTGAAATAGATTTCCAGACGATTTGAATGGACACCAAAAGGTATTTTAAGTCTTAATGTTAGATTTAGTTAATATCTTTCAATCTCTCTCTGGCTTGAAAGATGCTTTCAAAATGCAGAGCTCTGGTCCTATATCCCTATGATTGGCACAAAGATTTAATAATCTCTTTTGTCTTTATGGCAGTTCCATTTGTAGCAATTTAAGCATCAGTCTCCAGTGAGCCTGAGTAAAGAAATTTATTTAATACGAGCCAGCTAAATATAATTTCCCATTTCTTTGATCTCCACTATTTTAATTTGCTTCTTATCAGGTACCTGTAGGGCTAATAGATACAGTTGATGGTGTGCTGCTTACGGACAGATCTCATTTAAGCCCCATGGATTATTGTTGGTGAGATATTGCAATATCCCTCTCATTATGGCTGTGCTAGTGGAGGTTAGAGATGCTGTTGCTAACAAACAACCTGCAGCTGTTTTGGGTAAAGGGTTTTGCTTCTGAATCTTCTTCCAGAAACTTCTGTGAAATGTAAGGGAAGGATTGGATGAAGCATATCTTGAGCAAGTGCCTGTTGAGTAACACTAAGGGTGGCTCAGTCACCTTCACCTGGGGGACTCTGTGGGTATTTTTGGTGTGTAGTCTCAGCTGTGAACTGCAGATAGAGCATCCCTTCTTGAGCAGAGGAAATGAGGTAAAATGACCATCGGGTGTCCCAGCTGCCTGCTCTCACCTGCCTGTCTCCTCAGCCAGGGCCACCTTTTCCAAGCAAATTGCATCATGGAACGTCTTTCCTGGAGGCAGCTGGAGAAGAGGGGAGCACTGTTTTCTTTTGTTTTGCTGCATCACATGTTACTAAGAGCAGCAAGAGGCTTCAAAATCCCAGGAGGAAAGCACCTCAGGAGCAAGTGTGAAAAGCAGGATGGAAGAGCCAGGCTCAGTCAATGTTTTTGTGCTATTGTCAGCACCCACTGGAGATTCAGCTTGCTGCCTGCATTTCCCTTTGAGATGAGTGTTGAGAACTGGTGAGGGTAACTCAGTGCCTGTGTCCTGCTCACCCATACAAACCACCTGAGCAGGCATTTGTAGAAGGAAAAAGCAGCTGTTCTTTTGTGCTGTGGATTTTGGTATTTTTCTTCTGTAGGCTGATAAGGACCTCGGCGCTCCTGAAGCAGAGATCAGGTGTGCACATGCACAAGTACATTACACTAATTAGAGCCAATTTGAAAACCAAACTCTTCTGCACTATTTAAAACACAATAAACAGCTTTGCTCCCTAAGTGTTAATCATCTCCTGCTGCTCAGTCTCTGAAGCTAAACCCCTCTATTCACTTCAAAACACTCTCAAGTAACCGAGTGCGACACCGCGAAAAGGATTTTGAGGACTTCAGTCTGGGAAATAGCAGGTGTGTTTAGGAGAATGAAATCACCAAGGTCTTTGGAACTACAAAGAAACTCCAGGCAAGAGAAGGGGAAGAAATGAGAAGAAATGAAAAAAACCCCACCCCTAGTCAATGTAAGTGGACATGCTCTAAAATTAGCATTAGAGGAGGTCTGTGTGTGCTCCCAAGAGCACTCCTGCAGCTCCTGCAGCTGGGCTGTGGGATGCTGCTGATGCCCTGGACCCTCCCTGGGGTGACAGGGAGCCATCCAGCCTCTCCCATCCCTCTCAGCCACTCTGGAGCTCAGACTCGGCCACGCCATCAGCGCTGTGAGATGGAGTGTGTTATTAAGCTGAGCCTAGGCATAAAGAAAGGGCTGAGAAATTGCTGCGAGCGCTGACCCATGCATTTATTATAATTGAGTCCATTAGCCTTAATTTTATAATTTCTACATTAGCTCTTCAGGTTTACAAATGGCCTTAATTGCTTCGTGGAGGGAGTTGGGCTTTAACAAAGCTAAATGCCTGAAAACTGTATCAGTTACATCAGAATCACTGGGTTTCTCTGTAACATAATGCCTCCAATTTAGATCAAGCAAATTGTTTAGAAAATGCATTGTTGAAGCATCAAAGTTACTTAAAGTGATTCTAGTTAGGAAGAAATAAAAACCCCAAACCTCAACTGGAAGTTTTCCCAGGCAGATTCCTCCCCATGCATGCTAAGCATTGATTTTTAGTGCTTACAAAAGGTGTAAGCATGCACACATCAAAACTGATATTGTCTCTCTTGGCTAAGAGTATCCTCTCTGTATCAAAGTTCTCATCCAGAATTTGGGGTCATTCTCTGGAATTTTCGTGGTAGTCTGTGAAGTTCCATATTGATATTATAATCTTTGTTGTCTCTTTCTTTTGGGCCTGATGGATGTTCCAGTTTCTATTCCCACATCCTGGTTGGTGAGGGACATCTAGATGGGAGATGCATGTTACAGGTATGTTCTTAGGGGACATTGCTGGAAAGTACCAAATCCCTCATCTTTATTTATTTGTACAACTCTGGAAGACAGTTCCTTCAGTCCAGTCAGAGATGTGAAGTGGTTCCAGAGGGCTGATGGGCTCTGCCTGGTGGAGACAGCTGTAAGGATGTAGGCAATGAAACCTCAGTTATCTTTCAACTTGTATTGTTGTAAGTTGTTTTGGTTGTTTTTATTTTTTTTAATGCATAGAAATGCAAAAAGAAATCCCTTTTAAAACCTGACTGTTCTTTTGAGCACATTACTGAGACTGAATCCAGCCCAGCTGGCATGCTTCTTCAAACTGCTGTTGCTGGTGTCCATCTCCCAACAGGAATCTTTTCTGAATTTTTTTCCTCATTACTGAGAAATGCCAGGCTCTGACACTGAAATGCCTTTGATGTTCATAGCTGCAAGGTGAATATTTTAATGTTTTCCCTGGAATGTTGCTGTTTGGCATCCTGCACAGGTAGCAGTTCCTGAAGGCACTGTGGAGTGTCACCAGCAATGTGCAGGGTCACCTGCTGTGGTCACAAAACTCCTGCTGTGGTGAACTTCTTAGAGCAAGCTGTTAAGACTGAAATTTTACTTCTGAATGCTTTTATTCAAAGTAGGAAGGGACATGAATTAGAAGTTGTAGTTGTCTCATCTTTATCTAGAGAAAGTAAATTGAGGGGAATAGAAAAACAAGGCTTGAAAAGTAATTTATTCCAAAGAAAAGAGAATTTTATATATTTGGGGCCATTAATATTCAGCAGTAGTGTCTGTGCTTGAGAAGAAAGTGAATACAGAGACTTCAGCAGACAGATCTGGTACAACATGTGACATTATGGTGTGTTTGATTGTCAGCAGTACTCTGTGACAGACATGGAATTGGGACAGGAAGACCAAATGACACCACGTTTTTATGTGAGCATTCCTTTTCAGGCCTGGGTGCTTTGATTGAAGTTTTGAAACTGAACTCTAAAGTAGGCAGCAACAAGAGGTGTAGCTAGATTAAAAACCTTTTCCCCTTTTACCCTCTATTTCAAAATATCTGTGCTTTTCTCCTCTTCTGCACCAGGATGAGCTCTCTCTACAACCCCCCCTTGTTACTCCCCTAAAAGAAAACCTCCTTTGTGAGTAATTTGATGATGGGGGTATTGTTGAAGATAAGCAGCAGAGGCTGTGACCTGGTCTGAACTCCCACATTATTGGCTATTTTGAGATTGAGTCTCTCTGGCTACATCAGAAATTTGCCCTGTGACTGGACAGTCTTTTCCTGGGGAAAGTTTCATTTAAAACTATTCATGTATTTCTATAAAAACTTACATTTAATGCATGCTTTTTCCAAGGTCAGGAGAGGAGAAAACAAACCTCAGATAGAGAATTCTCTGGAGTTCTGCTCCCAGCGGGGCCTAGGTTATTTTCAGAGAATGTAGACCTGTTTAATGTGATTTTTGTTATTATACTTTAGACAACTCATTTTGTTGCTTACTCAGTTAGTTACAAGTCTGAAATACCACTGAGAAATGAAAAAAAATAAACCCCAAATCCAGACCACCTCAGACAACTAATGCATGGATAACAGGTAATATTTCAGAGAGTGGTGATTTTAAAGGTGTCATCCATGAGTTGCAGCATTCAGGTGCAGGTGAGCTCTGCTGCCCTTCACATTTATGGGGCTGCATTACTAAACCAGGGGGAGTGGAGGGAATCCTCCCAGGAGTCTCTGCTGTCACTGTACCAATTTCCCGTCTCATCTTTCACCTGCACAGCCTCCCTGAGAGGTTGCAGTGCCCTGAAGTGCAGCACAGCAGCTATTTCCTACTGTGTGAGGATGTGGCCCAAACCCCTTAAATCTTTCAGCTCTTTTTTTTTTTCTCTGTTTATCTGTTGGCCTGGAGGTTATAGCATAAATTTGTCCTAAGGCCACTGAAGGCCTCTTCAGTTACAAGCACTGGAAGGAGTCTAAAAGTCCATTTAAACTGTGCATGACCCTTTTGTCTTGGTCACTGACTTCATTTGATCGAGCTTGGCTTTATTTTTGTAAAAGATTGCAGTGGTAGAGGCTATAAATATTAAAGATTTAGAGAAAAGAGAAAGTGACAGGACACAAAGGGTTTAGTTGAGGATCTGTAAAGACCAGAAAGGCAGTTTCCTCCTTCCTTTTTCCTTTTTTTTTTTTTTTTCCTTTTCCCAGCAGGGAAATGAGCAATAAGAGTGAAGTTAGGTGGACTCCTTGAAGTTTTACATCTCCATTGAGTAAAAAGCATGTGCAGAATGACAGGAATCTGAGCTCTGACCCATGGGCACCATCAGGATGGAAGATGGGAGAGAAATGAATATGGGGGTAGTCCTGACAGGGCTGCAAACAGCCTGTTTGATTTGCAAGCAGTGGCAGTGCAGATGGTAATGCTCAGATTGGATGCTTTGATGGGATGATTTGTGCTGCATCCTTTGATGTCTGATAACAATCAACACCCTTTTATATCTAATAATACAGAAGCATCAGCCACAAGCTGTGATTGAATCCTGGTAAACAGGAGCCACAGGGCCAAGCCCATCCTCCTCCTCCTTCTCCTGCAGCTCCTCCTGCCCTGCTGAATCTCAGCTTTCTGTAGAAACTCAGCTTGGAAAGGTCTGTGTGTGGGTTTATTTCCCCATGGCAGCACTGTGAGCTGGAACCCACAATTAATTGAATTAACAATTCAGTTAACTGTAGGGTTCCAGCCCACAGTATCCAGTCCTAGCACCACCAGGCAGAGGAGAAACGTCTCACAAAAACTATATTTTTCCAGGTCTCACTGCAGTTCTCAATTTTTCCAAGTTCCCTTCAGTGAGACCCAGAAAAATCTGGCACTGTGGTTTTCGAGGCACCAACGGTTAGGGGTTCTTTGGTATTTACCTCCTCAGAGGATTTTGGGTGAAAGGAAGAGCCCCATCCTGGATGCTGAAGGAACTGAGTCCCTGGATGTGAGCCCAGTTCATTTCAGATGGGAGAGTCAAGGTAAACCCATGGTGCCCCGAGTGCTCTGTTGACTGTGATGTCCCTTGGTGTCTCACCACACCTGTGATGTCTCTTGGTGTCCCACCATGTTCCTTGGTGTCCCACCATGCCTCTGATGTCCCTTGGTGTCCCACCATGCCTCTGATGTCCCTTGGTGTCTCACCATGCCTCTGATGTCCCTTTGTGTCCCACCATGCCTGGTGAGCTTTGCAGCTCCTGTGCATTGAGTGTTAGAGGTTTGAGAGGCCTTCACTTGCAGCTCTCCCAGGACTTTTTGGATAAAAGTCTGACAGACACAATCTTTGGGAATTAAAATTTTGGATTTAAATTGAGCACTTGGTTTTGTACTGAGAAAATAGAGGGGGTCAAGACAAATATCGCTGCCAAAAACCCATGACTTGTGGAAGGCAGAACTGCAGATGAGCTTCCTAGAGCCTCAGGGGTTTCCTTCAGGCTTCTGAGTGATGAAGCAAATGTGATCCAAGATGAGTGATCCCAAGAAATTGGGGAAATGGTCACTTTTTGTAGCAGCGGGGTTTTCTCTGGAGTGTGGTGCTGACTTTGGGGGTGTTCAATAAACCAACCTCCATGGCAATGATGTCAGGGTGGGCACAGGGACGGTGCAGATTGGGTACATCAGAGCATCAGGACTGCCTCCATACTTATCCCAGCACAATGAAAGTGGAGAGGAGATGTGAATTGCTGCCTATAAATACATCAGAGAAGTAAACACCAGGGAGAGAAGGGAAAGGAGCTGGTTCAGCTAGAGGACAGTGCTGGCATGAGAACAAATTGGTAATAAACTGGCTGTGAATAAATTTGAGATGGAAATTAGGAGCAGCTTTCTAATCAGTTAAAAGGTGAGGTTCTGGAAAAGCCTTTCAGTGGGATTTTGGGGGCAAAACCCTACCTATTTTGCAGATGGATCTTAATCAATTTATTAATATGATTGTATGATGTGGTTGTCTCTAATATCAAGGGATGGGGCTCCTTGACCTGTACATCCCTTTAGTGCTGTGCTCCTACATGTTATATTCAGTAATTCCCTCTGAATTGCCGACGTGCACTGGGCACAGAGAAATGCTGCATGCTTCTGATGCAATGCTATTTTTCAAAGAGCATATCAGACTGTAAAGGCACAGGGATGAGGATAGTGCTGGGTACCTTTTTATTTAACCTCCTTTGAAATGAAACCCGGGTGCTAAACAGCTTTAGTCGCTCAGAGGATATTGGCCATATCTCTCCGCACTCCATTGCTAATTTAATTTCTGAAACTTGTGCTTCCAAAAAATATTGGCTGCTTAGGACTCAAACTGGTAGAGGATATATAATATTCAAGGTTACTCTATGATTAAGGACAGCAAGCTGCCATCACATACTCTAGATGTTAGAACAGCCTTGTCCACAAAAAGATCATTACTCTTCTACTTCCCATGGTGGTAGACACTTCAAGCAATAGAGAGAGCAATTTCCTGCTTAAAAATTGGTTTACTGGTTTTCCTTCTGGCATCTGGAACTGCCAGTCTTGGATCCCTCCCTTCTGATGGACTGGTTGGCAATGGCAATGGAAAAAGGAGTTTGCTGCTAAAAAAAAAGCCCCAGACCCCTCTCCCCAATTTTTTGCTTGGGAATGTGAGTTTTAAAATGAATCCTGTGAGTCTGACTGAATGTGATTGGCATCTGCCACGGATACAGAGAGGAGAGGAAAGACCTCTGTGAAAACCGACACCTTGCAAAAATCTTTTCTTTTCCCTTATTCATCATCTCTCAGGCTTCTCAACAATAGCTAAATAACAGGAAACAAATTCTGTATTCTGAGGCTGCTTTCTGAAATGCCAAAAAGCAAATCAACAGCCTGGCTCTTCCTAGGGTAAGAGGTCTCAGAATTTAAGTCAAGCTATGATGAATATACCATAATGCTGAAATTCCAGCAATCATTACTGTGTAAACATTATAAACAACTAGTCTGAGGGAGTAATTTTTTTTTGCATTGTACAGAGTGCTTTGGTTGTGACTGTCAGCAGAGTCTAATACTGATCCCAAACCTCATTTTTATTTTTAAAAAAGGTGTAATAAGCAGATCAAAGAATGTGTGAGAAGAAAGAAATCTAAATAGAACCGCACACAGGTTTAGAAAATATCCTCTGCACGGAGGATTTGCAGTTATGAAATGCAATTTGTTTGTGTAGGTTTTAAAGGATTCTGTGAAGATTATTGACTTTTGTGTGTAACAAAGCATTTTGCATTTGATCATTGAATTCTGCTTTGCACCCTGGTGTGGTGGGAAGCGCGGCATGGCAAAGAGCTGCTGGTGCTGGCAGGTGTGAAAGTGCAGGGGTAACACTCACACCAGCCACATCTATTTTGTGTCTCCTGTTGATAATTGCCTCAAATTTTGACAGAGCTGTGATACATCAGCTCTGTGACATGTCTGCCAATTGCCTGTGCAGCACTCACAGTGAAACTGCTCTGCTCAGGTGTGGGGGCTGCTGGGCTGGGCTGTGCTGGCAGTGGATGCTGCTCAGAGCACTCTGAATTAGCGCTTCCCTTAGCAGCAAGGAGCAGTGATCTGCTGTCCCAATACACTGAATCAGTACATCTCCTGCAATGGCTGGGATTAGCCCCAGATTTCTGTATGTTCTAGTCCCTTAAACCAAATTATCTCTTTTTTTTTGGTGTTGGAGTCTGTTTTCCTTCTAGCCACAGGGAAGTGTTGGGAGGGAAAACCCAAACTAAATTGTTTTTCAGGACTTGAAATTTGGAGTGCAGTTCCTCTGATGTTCTTATTCTCCGAACTGTTTGAATGACTTCATAAAATGTAGTTTGTAGTAGTTTTAATATGCAAATGCTTTTTTGCTTTTTTTTTTTTTAAGACTTCATTTTTCCAGCAGAAGAAAGGAATGCAGACTGATGCATACTTCGGACTCAAAATGGAAAGTAATCTCTCAAACCATAAACATATCTTTTAATGTAGGCACATCTCATTTCATTACCTGCCAGACCAAATTAATGTGTTTGAGCATCTCTCTTTGGTGATGCTGATACTACTCTTGAGTCCTCCAGTATGTGCTCTGTGCCCTTTCCAGCCTGGTGCTCCCACAACAGTAAACTGAGCTTGTGTAAGAGCCCAGCTGAAGGATTTTGACACAAGAAGTTATTTCTGAAAAACATGATGTTGAACTAATCTACCATGGAGCAGTCTGCTGCTGCAATGAATTTCCCTGTCCCTTGGCAGAGCCTTGTTAGGAAAGGGAGAGAGGGTTTCAGAACATTGCTTTGAGGGTGCTGCTGCAGGATGGGGTAGGGAGAGGCACCACTGGGACCACAGCTCTGCTCTGCCCCACATCTGGAAATTCCCAAGTAAGGAATTGGGGTTTTAATTTTCAGAGGGACAGTCAGCAGAGAGGGGCTAAGATTTCACTTGGGCACAGGCCCCTGGAAATAAATGCTCGAGGATGGCCAGCAAATGCTGTAAAGCATCTGTCCTTGGAGTACATGAATTCTGTTTTCATTTCAATGGTAAAAAGTGGCAGCATTACAAATGTGCAGCGCTGAAGCTCACAGCAGCCCTGGCTGTATAACCAGGTGCCATGTTGTAGGTATAATGATGAATTTTAAAAAGGAATGTAAGCAACTGAATACTGCAGGAATTTCTGTGGGGATTTGAAAGATTTCTGGAGTGAGCCGAGTTTGGATTTGCAGATGGTAAATGTGAGGAGATGCCTGGGACAGAGCAGGAATAGCTAATGAAAACCAAGAGGAGTGCAAGGAAGCCAGAGGACATGTGGGCTCCAAGGTCTTATTTGCTGCTGAGGAGTAGGAGCAGAGGGCAAACTCTGTGCCAGACTGGCATCCCCTCTCTCACCTGGTGGGAGGGAGAAGCAGAGGGGAGAGGGGCAATCTCCATCTCAGCACCCCAGTAAAAAGCTCTGTGGAGCCCTTGGGATGGATGCACACACAGCAGAGCACAGTTTGCTGAGGCCGAAGGAGAAATGAGCTCAGTGTGCTGCATAACGAGAGCTGGGGTCACAGGCAATCAGTGAGGGTGAGGCCCAGGATGAGCAGCCCTGCTGCAGGCAGGACAGGAGGCTGAACTACAAGCCAGGGAGATGGGCAGGTCTGGAAAAGATCAGGAATATCAGTGGTGGTGAGAGAGGGACTTCAATTTTTGCTCCATCCTAACTGCTCACAGGCTGACAGCTGGACATCCAGGTAGGGATCAGGGAGACAGGCTGAGCCTCTCACTGGGACTTACTGAGACAGGTCGGTGCTGGAGAGGCAGATCTGAGTTGTCAGCATGGAAATGGCAGCTAAATTTGTGCTGGCAGCAGAAGGGGGACCAAGCACCAATCTATTCACCAATCTATGTGGTCCTAGAGGAAGGAGAGTGAGGAATTCTTCTGGTGATTAAATGAAGCAGGAAAAAATCCAAAAGGCTGACCTAATTGGGGATGGGGACAATTTTCCATTTCACAAAACTCTGCAGGATTGAAAATATTAATTTAGCATGCTTCAGATAACCAACAGCTTCACACTTGATGGAAGGACACAAAATCCAAAAGGAGTGTGCTAACCTGAAAATACACCCTGCCACCCAAGAGCCCTTTCCCATCATTAGCAAAACCAATATGGCACTGATAGAAGGGCTGTGGACAGAACTCCAACACAGAACTGTAGAACAAATGTTTTCAGCTGATTTGTTGACACCAGCTCCTGTGATTGTTTATCTTCAGCTCACTCGTGCCAGGGTGCCTGCAGCAAGCTTGGCAGGCTACTTATGCCCTCTGGAGCTTTTCCTTTCACATAGTGGGATCTGGAAAAGTGGAGGAGGAAAAAATATTGTGGTTGGTGAAACTCCCAACCATTGCCCTATTGCAAACACTGCAGTCAAACATCAAAGCCTGTGGATGCACTGACAGGGAGGCAAGGATCACAGAGTTCTGCCAGACCAAACAGCAGCTGCATGCAAGCAGGAAAGCTGCTCCTCTCAGAGCTGGAAGGTAAAAATGAGAGAATAAATTCACTATCATTCTACTTTAAACTTTCATGGCTTGTAATTCCTCATATAAGGTTGGTAATTGTATTTACCATGGGCTAAAATCAAAGGCACAGGGGTCTTGGGCTTTGTGCCAGGGTCTCTGAGCCCCCTGGGCAGGGTCTCAAGCCCTCCAAGGCAGCCAGAGGAATTTCCTGTGTTCCCACATCTCTGCAGAGTCCCACCATCATTTCTGGACAAACAGGGCAAACCCCAGGCTCCTGGGCTAGCAAGGCTGTGCCAGGACTGAGCTGGGACTTCCTGAAATCTTCCCCAAATCTGACAGGTGGAAAACGCCATCAAAGATAGGACAACAGAGACTGGCCAGAGGCTGCAAGAGAGTTTTAGGCCAAATCTTGTGTCTTTAGAGCATCATTATCTTCTCAAAGCTATTTCTTAGAGGAAGGAATTCACAGAAACCCAGATGTTTGCATGCAAATCAGTCTGTCCCAGGAAATCAACAGGAAATAACAGATTTGTTGAGCATTTTTCCTTCTGATCCTATTTTTCTGCACTGGCATGATTGCCTGGAAGGGCTGCAGAGTACTTAGTTCTCCCTTGCCACAAAACCCAGCACGGCTGCCATATAATTAAAAAGACTTGAAGCAAAAATGTTGCCAAATTACCTTGTGATCATTTGGTTTACAGAGGAGGGAGAGGAGAAAAACCTGTGTACAGCAGTCACTTGAGCAGCAGTAAGAACTGTGGGTACAAGCAAAAAATGAATGAAACTTTCATTATTAACCTAATGGCTGCTAGCTAGAAGATTACAGGGTTTTTTCTATAACAATGCCAACTGCTGTCTTTATTTACAGTATCTTAATTTTTTTTAGACCTCTTGTTACGTTCTCTTTTATAGAGACACATATGAGGCTCCCAGCAGCATTAGTTCATTAGTGCTTTTTATATTTCTCATATGCAATTGAAGACTGCCATGGAAACAATTCCTGGTCCAATTGGAGGACTTTTGTTTGTTTTTAAAATCACTTTCTCCTGGGTCTTCGGTTATTTTTATTTTTAAATATTTTGAAGTGCAGGAGAAATTTTTATAGAAAGTAGCAGCAATGGACTTTTGGAATGCAGTTTTAATTAAATTGCAGAGACAATATCTTCTGCAGTACTAACAAACTATATTAATAAAGTGATAAAAGTGGAAGAAACAATTTATTGATGACAAAATCGAGGGAAGAGCGAGAAGGAAGATAGGTAATGAAAGGCAAGTAAGGGCTTGGCAGCCCTCTACAGGGCAGAGCGGAGCTGGCAAAAGTCCAGCTGGAATATGTTCCCTAATTAACCTTAATTCTGCCGTTTAAATTCAGATATTTTCTCCCGTTTAAATTCAGACTGGACGGCGACATGACATTTCTCTGTCACGTGCGCTCGCCTTGCCGAGCAGCGATTTTGGCAGCGAATGGCGAGTGCGCAAATAAATAAATAAAAATAAATAAATAAATAAAACAAACCAAACTGCCACAAACCATTTGAGCTTTCAAGACTACAGGATATGCTCTTATTGGCCGTGTCGGAGCTGGGCGCTCAGCTCATTGGGAAGTTCATTAAGGCTCTCATTAGCGCTGCGCGATTCCCTGGCGCAGCCTCTCCCGGGGAGCAGCTGCGGGAGCGGCTCCAGCAGATGTTCATAACACATCTAATGCTGGGCCATTCCCTGCTCCAGCAGGGACACACGGAAATATCTGCGCCCACAGTAAAATATCTGCGCTTAAAAAGGAAAAAAAAAAGCTATACCAGTGCACCATAAAATAAAGCTATCAGCTTGGAATGTTTATAGTTGGTATTTATAGATTAGTGCAGTAAGTTGGAAAATCAAACAGTGCTATGCACACACGAAAAGCCGTTCAATGAATTATTCAAGGGGATCTATTGTAAAGTGCTCCGCCAACAAGGGAAGCAGAGAAATGTCTCAGAGAGGTAAGCAGAGCCTGCCCCTGTGCCCTGCCAGCCTGGGGGGCATATATACATATATACATTATATACATATATATATACACACACACATATATATATATATATACACATACATATATATATATATATGTAGTTACATATATATATATATGTGTATGTGTGTGTGTACATAAATACATCCATAGCCCTGGCTGCCCTGAACCCACTTTTCCACGGGCTCCCTGTGCAAAAAACAGGCGCAGCTGCACCTGGGGCTGTGCTGGAAACCTTGAGAAGAATCAGACAAATTGACAACTTCTGCAAGAGCCCAGCTGCTCCGCCCCAAAAGACTCCGGAGTGGCTCCCCAGAGGTGGGTAGGTGTGGAAAGCATTTCGTGCATTTGCTGCACTGAAGGAAATGTCCAAAGTCAGCAGGAAAAGCAGCCTGTTTGTGTTTCAGCAGTGCTGCAGGTTGTGCATGTGTGTTGGTCCATTTGAATCCAGCTTGCTGGGAATTTCTGCATTTCCATCATGTAAGGTGAAACTGGGACCTGGGGTGATAGGTATTTTTTAATTTTCACCTGTTAGGCTGCTTTGCTTGTGTCCTTTCCCTTTGTATTCAGAAGGTCCACATGTGGGTGCCTGGCTAGTGCCTGGAGTCACAAGAGCTTCCCTACTCCTGTTTCCCAATCACTAAAATGATATCAATGTTGCATTAGCAAATTGTGCCTTTTTGGGACAGTTCTGCTGCAGAAAATGCTTGTGGAGGGGGCAGGACTAACCACATTAAGTAGTTTAAAAAGGACTGTTGATTTTTAATGAAAAGCTTTTCTATATGGTACCAGTAAATGTGACCAAATTCTGGTGTGAAAGATGGTCTCAGTGTCTCAGGACACTCATCATACTCAGATAGTGTGTAATGGGCACCTCTCCACATATAAATTAGTGACATATTAATTTTGTATGAACTGCTTAAAGCTAAAATAGGTTTTCAGTCGCTATGCCTGGTTGCAGTATTACCACCAGGCTCCTCTTACTCACATGGGATAAATCTTCACCTCTGGCCTTCAGTGTATGGTGGAACTTGTGAATTTTTCATGCTATTTACTGTGGGGCTGTTTTCCTGCTCATGGTGTCTGTTAAATACTGATACATTTTCAATTATTTTTTTAATCTGATAAAGCTTTCAGCTAATTTTACTTGAGCTAATAAGCAATTCACCCCTCAAAAGTGTGTTTTCAGATCTTTTATCTGGAATGCCAATCTCCATTGCAAATGCTGCTTTCTGCTCACCCGCTGAGGCTTTGCACACCAAGATGATGCACAGCACAGCTGAGAGACTCCAGAATTGCAGACTTGAAAAGTGTTTGGTCCAGCACTGGGCAGTTTTTCCCCCCTCCATATCTTTCTATTTCACATTTGAATGTTTCACTGTTGTGTGTTGATACCACGGTGTTACTTTTTACCCTTTGTACTTTATTTCAGTAACTGAAAGGCGCCCTTGAGGCCGTGGTGTGGTGACAAAACTCAAGGTTCCTGCAGTGTTTCAGGAGGGAGAGGGGTGTGGAAAGCCTCAGCTCCCTCCTTTCATAAATTCACTCCTGCTCTGAGCATCCCTTTACTTACAGCCTGTCAGGAGAGGGCTTGGCCAGAGGCAACCCCGACTGAGCCAACAGCAAATTCCCCAGTGGCACCGATGTGCTTTCCTGGCACGGGTGAATGAGTTTGTTTAATGAAATTCACGGGGGATTTCCCACTTACTTAACAGAGTAAAAGGCTCTGATCTCCCTCATCAGTCTTGCATGGACAGCTCACCTCATGCCACAGCTTCAGGCCCAGTTTGTGATATTTCAAATTTTCTTCTCTGTGCTCTGTAATTGCCAAGTTAAGACAAGGGCCAGGACCCCTTCCTGTGCCCCTGGGGTATATTGGGAATATTCACCAGGGTGCACCTGGTGTGTGCTGACCCTTTGCTCATGAGGGGACCTGGCAATGGGGTTGGGGTGTCACAGAGGGGCTGGGCTGGGTTCCCTGCCCACCCTCTTGGGGCTTTAGCTGCTCACAGTGACCCCGAGATATTTTAAAAAGTCTCTTTTCCCAGCCTGGTGGTTGAAGAAGGAGTCAGAACTCTTCATTTCTCGGTCTCAAGGTTGTTTATTGTGTCTTATCTATAAAATTCTTTCTCTTGTCCTGCCAAGGTCCATCCAGCAGGACAGTTCCAGGCACTCTGCCTGCCCCCGGGGCGGTGTTATGTCTTTATACTAAAAACTATGTGTACAATATCTACAATTACTTTCCAATACCTATTACCTATGTTAGACAGGGAACTTCTATTCTAAACCAATCTGTGAGTGCCAACATCACAGCAGAAGATGGAGGCCAAGAAGAAGAAGGAGAAAGGCTGGACATACCCAGATCCCTCCATCTTGCCTCATGAACCCCCATTCCAGAAACCCCAAAATCTATTTTTCCACCCCGTGCCAAATGAATTATTATTCTACTTAGACTTTTGTGGCTTGCAGATCCTCATATAAGGTTGGTAATTTTTTCCATGGGTCATAATCAAACCCACAGGTGTTTTGGGCTCTGTGCCATGGCTCTGAGCCCCCTGGCAGGGGTCCTGGCCATCCTGGACAGCCAGAGGGATGTCCTGAATTCCAGCATCACCCTACACACAGAGCTCTGCCAAAAACACCCCCTGACTGTGGCTTGTCAGGAATTTCCTGCTGCTCCTGACACGTCCTGGCCCCCTGCATCCCAAGCATTGCCATGGAGCCGATTTTTACTGTGGAATCAAATCCCTTGGAAAGTACTTTCTAATGGAAATGATAATGCAACTTTAATTATAACTGTGCTGCTTGGTTCCCTGAGCGTACACATCCCATTAGATGTTTCTGCTAAGATAGTGACATCTTTCAAGTTAATTTCCAAGCACATTAAAAAAAAAAGGAGAAAAGATGCTATTACCTGTGACGTTACAGCTGTTGGTATTTTTTCTGGGTTCATTGAAATGTCATTAATCAGAGATGTGACCAGAGAGCAGTGTAGTTCCTTGGGTTATAGAATTGAACAGAAATATTTGCATGAGCCAGAAACATATTTTTTTATGAATTTTTATATGTTTAAGGTGTAAGGAATTTTTCAGTACAGCAGAAGGGTTTGTACAGATTGTTGTTTGGGCAGCATGCAATCCAGGTTTTATTCAGGTGATTAAGCCTATTGTTCCCGTGTGACTAGTAAAGGAAAAATACAGTGCAGCCTTTCCTCACTTATATCTGTATCATCATCTTATGCAATAATTTTGCAAAAAAGGGTATTTAACATATTTTTAGCAGATGAGCCATTCCATTAGCTTAGCTTCAGTTGCAGACTCTGTAGGTAACACTTGCCATTATCGCAACCCAGAAACATGCAGCTGGAGCTAGATTACATTAACCTGTTCATGAATGAGATTACTTGTAGGGCAGCTACAACGCCCAGATCCTTTCAGCATGAGAAACAGAGCAGTTTAATGGTTTGTGGGCTGAATGCAGATCACTGGGCGTCCTTATTTGTGTGGCAAATAATGCAGGACAGTTCCAGGTGCTGGAATCTGATCTTCCCAAGCTTGTGCTCAGTGCCCACTGGTGACCCCTTCTCCTTGGTGGTTTGGGTGTTGCAGGGCTGTGAGCATGGAGCTGGCAGAAACAGGCAGGGAGGGATTGTCCTCTTCATCCTCAGCCCTGTGGGGTGTCAGCAGTGATGAGCAGCCCTCCAACAGACAGACAGACAGACAGCTCTGTGCTCTGGTGTGGGATGTGAGCAGGCAGGGCAGCCCAAGGCACTGACTGCTCCCAGCAGGTCTGTCAGGGAGGTGTATGGCGCAGTCTGGGCTGTAGAACACAAGTCTTTGTCCTTTTCTAGGTGGACTTGAAATAGAATAGTAGTAATAATGATGAAGTCTTTCTGATGCTGTAGCTGAGAGGGACAGGAGAGGCCTTGGCAGCATTACAACACTGGAAAGTTAGAGACTTCTCACTGTTGATTTTTGAAAAAGGCACTCCAGGGCAGGAGAGTGTAGGAAAGGATGTTGTTCTTAGTTTAAAATAACCCCAGAAAGCAATTACGCTTCTTGTGGGAAGTGCAGCATTCCCGGGCACTTCTTAAGCCTGTCCTGCAGGTACAAATGTGCCTTTTAAAGTTTAACCTGCTCTGTGAGTCCTGCTGGGAACCCCGTTTTCTCTCCTTGGCTTTGTTTCTGTATCTCCAGCTTGTCTGCGTGAGCCAGGCCGGATTGCAGTACAGAAAAGCTGACATTGCAAGTCAGAATAAAGCCTGTGCAATGCAAGGGGCTTGCTTTTCAGAGATAAGGTGAGCACCTTTGGCTCCAGCACTGCCCCTGAGCCAATGATTATCACATCCCAGCTGCAGAACCAGGGGAATGAGCATGGTGCCAGCAGGAGAAGATATGGGAGGGATGTGCTGCCTTTGACATGACACCAGCTGTGAGCTGAGGGCCAGATCTGTTATTTAGTGCCCACAGCAGCAGCCTCAGTGTTACTTTGAGTGCTGTCTCTCTCCTTTCACTGCAGGTTTTTATTCCAGCCATTAATTTGTATAAGATGCTGGGATTGGGAGAAACAAGGGAATGTGATTCAGCCCAAATACCTTGCTGTGGGGTCAGGCTTTTGTTCCTTGCTGCTAAGCAGAGTGACGCAGGACTGGACACATGAGCTGTGGGACAAGGCAGATGCAGTGCGTCCAGGTGTGTATTACCCGTTCAGTGTGTGCCAACCTAGCACGCGAACAGTCCAAACCTTCTGTGTTTGAAATATTAAAATTTAAAAAGTAAAAAAATAAGAGAAGGAAAGAAAAAAGAGAGAAAGAAAAAAAAATCTGTCTATGATGCTTATGAGAACGTTTTAACATCTGGAATAGCCAACATGTGTATGTCATGTTCATCATCCTCCTAATCAGCACTTTCCTTAATGAGCTAATTGGTGGCACACAAAGTGGCTGTATGAGTTTGGTGCAGCAGGGTGCTGCACAGGGGCTGCCTGGACATCGTGGCTATAACTCTGAAACCATCCCACTGCTCACAGCCCATCCCCTCGTGGTCTCAGAGCCCCTGCCCTGCTCCCTGTCTGTCATCCTGGGCTCCTGCAGCCCCATGAGTGCCTTTCTCCCCTGAGGAGCACTCAGGGCACCACTGTGGCCTTGCTCCTTGCTGCCCCAGGCCCAGGAACAGGCAGCTGTCTGCCCTCAGTGCCTCTCAGCTGCACAGGCAGCATTAAAGCCAATGTGCTGTCCTTTAGACAGAAAAAATATCTCTGTGCCTGGCAGTTCATGCACAATGGATTTATGTCTGCACCATCTCAGGAGTGGGGGGTTTGTCATCTCTCAGTGCAGGGGGAGATCCTGGGAGACCAGAGATTCCTGGGAAGACTGGATTTCCTAGGAGACCTGAAATTCCTGGAATTTGGGGAGAAGGGGCATCTCAGGCTTGCTCTGGGGCGCAGGGAAATGTGGGGAGATGCAAATCAGATTGGCACAGCCCAGGTTCCTTCTGGCACTGCCTGTGCAGAGCCAAAACAGGGGAGGAACCATTCTAAACAACACCAGGAGGGTCCAGGAAGGAGAGACACAATCAGAGAGGGGCTCAGAAGGGAAGAGATGCAAATTGTTGGTGCAGCAGGGACTGTGCCATGCAGCGTGCAGGGCCAGGTGGGGATGGGGCAGGGGCTGCAGCACTCCCAGGCTTGCAGGTGGCTGGCTCTGGGCTCTCAGAGCCCCTGATCCTGCCCTGTCACCCTGCAGGGATGGCCCCTCACCCATGGGGGGTGACAGGCTGCAGGGGGATGTCCCTGTGCACTGCAGTCCCTGGCACAGCCCTGTGCTCCATCTCCGCACAGGCTTCCCTCTGGGAACACAGGCTGATCCTGGATGAAAGCACTTTGTTATTTTATATATATTGGAGGACTTATCATTTAATAATTTTGTCCTTAACGTGGTGCTGTTCATCTCTATTCACGATCTCTGGATTTCAAATGAACATGCCCTACAGAGCACAAATTTACATGGAAATTCTTACAAATCTGGGGAGAAGTGCACTTTGTGTCTGCAGTTTGAATTTCTAGCCCAGAAACTTCCTTCAAACATCAATCTGTTCAATTCCAGTAAAAAGATTATTACCATGACAGATGAATTTTGTTTTAAATTAGACTCGAAGGCAAAACTTTAGGATGGAGTCAGCCCAAGGTCTCAGTACCTGATGTTGCTAGCCTAAATCCACATTTCCACATTTACGCCTCCAAAAATCCCCCCATGTCCTGTCCTGCCCCCCATACCAGCATTAACAATGCCTTGGCACCAGCAGCGTTCCTTCTCTTCAGGGAACAGCCTGAAACACAGAAAATCTCTGCAAAACAAAGTGCACATTTCATTATATAACCTCTAAATTGCAGTTTGGAAAACAAACAGCTGCTTCTCTGGCTCCCTAAAGCCACTGTGAAGAGAGATGTGCTTTGTCTTAGCAAGCCATCTACTGTTATCTACAGTGTTTGTGTTTCCAGTTGCAATGATAGTGTGGGATTAAAAGAGAAGAATTCCAGCCTGGAGGTTAGGGAGTAAGCAGGGCAGAGGCACCCAGCTTTCCAGGGAGGCTCCACACAGCCTGCAGGAGCCTGATTTTAGGAGTGCTGTGAAAGTGAAACCTGATAAACTGGAAGGACAACCAGATTACAGCGCAGGCAGGACCCAGATTTTGAATTAAAAGAGTGTATTGGTGCACAAACAGATAAAATAACCAAAGCCTCTTCATTTGAGGGCTTGCAGAGGAGTAATATCTTTCTAAGGTATGCCTTTATAAGCATTAAACAGTTTTTGGCACTTGTAATAATCACAAGGTCCAAAAAAATGAAGGTAGAAAATTGCCTTTTTCTGGGAAAGAGCACTGTTAATATTGAAATCATTAAAGAAGCCAAACTGTGTGAAGGGCATCTTTATTCCCCTTTGGCATATCATGACTTCAGTTCGATCAATGCGAGCTACATCTGCATGGTTTTCTTTGTCTAAACCAGCTTTGATCAACTCAGATGCACAAATTTCTCCAGGCTCCTTCAGCAGTGAGGGTGTGTGCCCTGGGCTGGGCACTGGCCACCTGTCCTTATCCACATGCCCTTTATGATGAAGAAATGAGATTTTTTAGGTGAAGAAATATCATTCAGATCTCGGTGCATCAGCGAAAGGACGTGGTTGTGAATTGCTGCCTGTCACTGGGGATGCTGGGTTTGTCCAGCCACTGGCACGGGATCCCTTGCTCCTTCACTGGCAAAATGTGGGGGCATCACCCCTTTTGGAGAGGATATGTGAGATGCAAAACTGTGTTTCGTGTCAGGTACAAACAGGCCATGTGTGTATTTGTGAATGCGAAATGTGTGGATCCCGACAATGGGAGAGCAGTGAATTCTAATAATAACTGAGGAAAATAAAGTATGGCAAAAGGCCTTTGAACCTAACTTTTGTTTGCAATTAACCCTAGTTGATTTAGGAGCATTGGAATTAAGGTGTTAAAGGTGTTGCTTTTTGCCTGCTTTTAATCCATAAAAAGCTCTGCAATAATAACCTTTTCGAGTATAATTTTAGAATATTACTTGTATCCTTGAAACTATAGCTTTGGAATATATATAAAGGAAATATGCTTATCTCATGCCTTATTGAAGCAGAGAAAAACAGCTTGAGAAAGGAAGGTGAACATCACCTCAAGGGTTTATGGTTTCGACCAAAGGGAAGCTGGACATCACTGTTATGAGATTTATAGTCTCTGCAATTAAAAGGTGGACACAAATCTGGGGAGCTGGACCCCACCAGATGGGATTCATCTTTCTTCTTTGGGAAACTGGACCGTCACCATCTGGGGATACTCCTTTGAGATACATCCTGAGAAATTAAAACCACAATAGTGTATAGAATTGTGATGTAATAATTTGGAATAAAAATTGCTGATGAGTAAAAGATTGGGAATAGAAACTGCTGAAAAAAACTGATGAGTACCCCTATAAATACCTGTAACTATCAATTATCGGTGTGCAGCTGGAGGGAAAACTTCCCCCACTGTACCCAGCGCTGTATTGCTCATACTTTACCATATTAAATAATAAATTGATTGCTGCTTGAATATTGGCCTAGTCAAGCTTCTTATTCATAACAGATATCCATAAGTAAAGGACTGATGGAAGTTCTTTTAGTGACTGTGGGCTGAGCAGGCTGGGCAGCCCAGGGCAGGAGGGAGGTGTCAGGGGCTGGGAGCAGCAGCACAGGAAAGAGAGAGGTGGGTCTGTAACAGGGGCAAGAAGCACAAAACCACACCTGATTTTAAGTGGGAGAGGTTCAGCTTGGTTTTAATCTCCTCCTTGAACTGTTGTCTCTTCATTTCCCTCCTCAATCCCTCTCCCCAGTGGGAGCAAGGTGCCTCTGTCCAAGTATTCATGCCAGAACGGCAGCAGGGATGGACACAGGAGACATAAAAGCACTCTGGCATGCTCATAGAGTAAATCAGGGTGTTAAACAAAACCTCTGCTCCCAGCTGGCTGATGTTTCAAAGGAAAACATTTCAAACACTGGGAGAGATGGTGCAGTTAGCTGGTGATGCAATTACATGGCTGTAAGCTGTAGAAACTCTTTCAATGTGGCACATATTAAACCTTTCAGAGGTAGTGCTTTGATTTTTAATTTTACGCTGTTGGCAGGCAATCAGGGTCTTTAATAGTATGGGGGCCAGAGGGAAAATGTTTCAAAACAGCAAGGATCTTATCATAGTGTGCAATTAATGAATAATTATTAAAAACCAGAAATAGCTAGAAGAGCAGGCAAGAGCTGGCAATGCAATTCTCTGGTTTCAGGCCTATAATGAAATCTCCAGAGAGGGAACTGTGATATGCAGCTTTGTGCAATTAAAGCTGGGATTTTTTTCCCCCCTAGTTGAAAGATCAGTGATCTTGAAAAATATACCTGTCACTTGGGTTTGTTTTCCAGTCTTTTAATTGCCGTGGTAAAGCATTAACATACAACAAATATGGATACATTCTTCTGCAAACTATGGATTTTTGGGGATCTTTCACTCAAGCTGTAAGATTTTGATTTTTTTTTTTAAAGTTGAAAGGAAGATTTGCAGCATAGTCTGAGCGTGTTAATCATGGGAAAGGGCTGAAATAATGCTCTGCCATTGTTCTGGCTGGTAAATTTGTCCGGGAAGACAGCAGAGATGAGAAGAAAAGACTCCATGAGGACATCCACATCTGTTTGATGCTCTGCCTCAGGACAGTGCTTTCTCTGTGATGCTGAGGAAATCTTTTAACACCTGTAGCATCTTCCTATTTCAAATCCATTTTTAAAAGGGCAACCAAAAGGTGCTGCTATCACTGGCAGTGTTCCACTGGCCTTGTTTTTCTAATCAAAAGTGAGCTCAGAGTTTGCATTTTCACTTGAAGACTATAGGACCTTCCTGCTTGGACGTGGGAACAACTGCTCTGCTTTTTAAGCTGTGTAACAAATCTAATATTTAAATGTGCATCACTCATGTTTTGGCACTGGAATCCATTAGCCTGTGGCACAGCAAGAGGGCTCTGCCATGCAGGCTTAGAGATGCATTTGCTTGAGCAGCCTCTTCTCCCGAGTGCTGAGCTGCACTTGTTCACTGCTGTTTCATTATACATGAATTAAACACAGAAAAAGTTATTTACAGCCATCAGGCATTGCTACACACGGTGCTGAGAGGGGTTTCTCCACAAGCTGAGCGCTAGAGCAGCTTGAATGGTGAGTGTGTGAGTGTGTGAGTGTTTCCTGGCTGCTCTCATCCCGCAGTGTCCCTGGTGTCACCCCGTGGGATTGGCGCCCTGCGGGAGTGTAAGACTGGCACCCTCCTGAGCAGCGCCTGTGCTCTGCTGCCTCACTGCTATTGACAAACACAGACTGTGAGCAGCTCTGAGCCATGCTGAAAGGGGGAAAAAGCTCTCTCGGTTCCTTCTTGGAAGGCTTTCTGGCTTGAGCACACTTTTGCATATTTATTGAGACACTTTGATTGCCACGGAGCATGGCAGCTCTAAAGAACTTCACGAGCTAGAAAGTGCTTCTGGAGAAACAATTGGATTTCCCAGACACATTGCACTGGGAACCAATGACACTCTGTCAGGGGGGATGCCAAGTTGGCTGGTGCAGGCAAGTGAAACCCAGCACAAATGAGAGGTGGCATTTTCTTAAAACTGTTTCTCCGAGACAGAAGTCGATCCTCAGTGCTGAGACTGGTTCCTTTGTGCTGGTGTTGTTTTCTGGCCTCAGGGTTTTATTGTGCTTCAGTTTTCTTCCCACCTCTGATGCTCCTTTGTTTCTCCAGGATGTTGTTGATATGGTGTAAGTGTGTGAGAGAGACCCCAGACCCTGTCCTGGCTGGGGGACAGGAATTCCCAGGAGATGTGGAAGGGGATCTTTGCTGAGCTCTGCCAGCCAGCCGTGCAGGGAGCTGCTCCTCTGGATGGACAGCTGCAGACATTGGAAAATGGCTCTTTTTTAGGGCAGCGGTTTTGCAGTCCCTGTCCCTATTCCCAGGCTCCAGCCAGTGCTGGGTGCCCACCAGGGCTGAGGTACCACATGGGAGCTGTGTGTGCTCCTGTCCTCACATCAGTGCCAGCATCTCCTCCTCATCCCTGCGAAATTCTCTGAACCCTTTTGTTCCTGAAACACCTCCTGAAGGCAGCAGCTCTTTTTGCTCCTTAAAGCATGGAGGCAGAGTGTGCACCAGTGGAGTTTGTTATGCTGTTGTACCTGCCTTCAGCTGCTGCCATTAATGGAAAATCTTGCTGGATCTGCTCTAATGCAGTGCCAGCTCAGCAAGCTCTAAGGAGTTCTTGGGTAAAGTGCTCTCCATTTTGAGACCACTGTTGGCAGCTTATCACTTGATTTATCTCCTATTTCCAGGTATGGAACTAAAGGTAAACTTGTCACTGTAAATCACTAACTCTAGCAGAGTGAGTGAGCAGCTCACAGTTTGCATATTTCAATACCACTTAATTAGAAAAAAAAAAATCCCCTGTTCTGTACAAATGTACAATGCAAATCCTTTCTCTTAGTGCTTCAGATGGGTAAAATGTTCTTTTGAGTCCCACATGTCTAACACTGCTGCTCATCTTGTTACAACAGAGTTTTAATTTTGTCCCTGGGACCAGATTGGGAAGGAGCTGTTTTTTCAACCCAGCCCAGTATGTGTCTCAATCTGGGAAAGAATCCTGCCTGCTGCTGGCACATCCACCAGCACTGACACCTCTTAACCCGCCTTTGAGCCTGCTGACCATACTCATTTATTTTTTAATGAAAAAAGGCCTTTTGTCCCTGGTAATTGTGTAACTGCCCTTTTATGTCCCAGTAGCCCTGGATGAGGTTGAGCTGTGTGTCTTCCCTAAAGGTGTTCTCATTTGACTCTTGTTCAAAACCCGCTTCCAACTGCAAATTGTGCTTTTGCATGACTAGACCTTCTCCTCTACCCACCCCTGATTTCTTTAAGCCACCTCCATGAAAAACAGACTCATTTACTGCATCAGTGGGAATAACATTTTCTTGTGGCACACTGCTTCAAAAAAAAATAAGATATTCTTGATACGATCAGTGCCTTCAGCCCTCCTCTCTTACCATCCCTTCTTCCATTACCCTTTACAGTCCTGCAGCACTGCTGGATGGCTGCACACCCAGCACTTGCATCGTGTCCCTCCCTCTGCTCTTCATCTTGCCAGCCTCAATTGCTCCAGCAGCCTGATAATTTTGATCTGCAATCATTTTGCCCCAGTGGCTCACGGCAGTGCACAAACCAAACCCTCCCTTTCTTTTCAGCCATGGCTGGCTCCTGGTGCGCTGATCTCTGAGTAACTCTGGAGCTAAGAGGTTTGTCAGGAGCCAGGTGCACCAAAAGGCAGATTAAAAATTAAAGCTGGAAGACAGAACATCCCTCTTAAGACACCATCCAGTGGTTTTTTTCCTTTCAGGTGCTATTTAAACACAAAGTTATAAAACCACTATCCCATTAGAAAAAGAAATATCCTTTAGAAAAACAAACCAACAAACAACAACACCATCTTTTGATTTATCGGTGTGGTTTTTTTCCCCCAAACATGATTTCTAGCAGGTCTTTCTAGCGTGGATTAAAAAAACATGCATTGTACACAGGATTTTCTTGTTCAGATCAATTGGCTAAATTTTCATTTAGTTTCAAAGTGGTTCATTTTGTTGAGGCTTCATTTTGTTCAGACTTGCAACTCAAGAGGTTTCCTGTAGCTTAGAGAGATTGCTTTTGAATTGGTACATTATTCAGCCATGAATTGTTTCTTTAGTATATGAGCAGCTGAGTGGGTCTTTTATTACAAATATGAATTTCAGTGCAAAACAACTACTATTTTTGCCAAAAAAAGAATGCAAAATTAAGCACAGGTCTTCATACTATGCTGAGATGCTTTTCCACACTGTGTCCATTGGGTTTTTTTAAGTACTTCACAAAAAACTCCTATAGGACATATGTTAATATGATTGACTGCAAACAAGATTTAAAAAATAATGCAGTTGAATGTAGAAGTGTGGCTACAGCAGTAAGAATTGAAATGCTTTTCCTTTTATCTGAAGATGCAAGTAAGAACATTTTGGTTTTTGTGATCAGCTGCTAATTAAACAAGTTTTCAGCTGCATTCAGCCCCTGATCCTGTTGTGAAGTTCCAAGTGAGTGTAGCAGGATTTCTGCAATCACTGAGGTAATGAGGTGGCTCAGGGTAGCAGAGCAAGTGCAATCCCAGTGTTAAGCACCAGCCTTTTAAAATATGGTTTTCCTCTGTGTTGTTTCTTGTTGTTTACCAGTGTACATGATTGCTTTTACCTACCTGGAATTAGTTTCCATCTCTGCAGGATTTTTTGTCCAATAAATTAACTTGGTATATGGAAAGCAGTAGGAAAGAAGTGCCTGGGTTTTGAAGATGCTGCCTCTGGATTTAGGTGGATGCTGTCGATGGAATATTCTTGTAGCAAATCAGGTGACATTATTTACTTGGTGCTTGGGGTGAATTGGAGGCCCTTGTGTTCCAGCTGCCTCAGTGAAGAGCTGGAGGAGCCCATCAGTGCCCCAAAGCAGATCCCATGCTCTGTTTTGGCTCTAAAGATGCAGCCACCAAAAAAATTCAGAGGAGGGAGGCAGAGTTTGGAAGGGTCACCCACTCACAGCTACCCAGGGGTCACCAGAGCACCAAGTCCTGGCCCTTGGCTCTCTGACTCTGAGGAGAGAAGAGACCATTTTAGCTCTGATATTGTAGGAATATTGCTCTAATATTCCTAAATATATAATAATATAAGGCCGCTTGTCCTTTGCTCTGTGACTTACTGGTCAAAGAAGTTTCCTGCCATATGGGAAGATGATTTTTACTTTTTGGGTTAATCTGTTGAATACTTTGAGAAAAATTAGCTCTGTTCTTGGGAGTTAGGGTTTCACTCATTAGTAGGTAGAAACCTTACAAAGTTCAAAAGAAAGTATTTGAAAATCTCTTCCCAAGACGTCTTGATAGTTCTCAGTAGAAAAACTTATTTCAAAGGAAGAGACCATTCTGGAAGTAGGACCAGAAATGAAAGTCCAGTGGATATATCTGCATTAAGAGGGGCAGAACAGCAACTAAATTATGTAGCAATGTCAGAAGCAATAGGATTATCTATTTCTGTCATGGTCTGGGTCAAACTGAAGTCCAGCAGTTGAACTTAAAGTGCTATATAAATGCATAGGAAAGTTCCAAAATGCTTATAATCACCCTCTCAGTTGCTGTGAATTCTGATATTTAATGATCTTCTTTCTCTCTTTCACAGTCATATTTTTATTATATGTGAAAGGGTTATTGTAGAAGTCTTTTCTCTTCACATGGGCCCTGTGTGTCCACAGTTGGAACCAGCTGCATGTGGCTGGAGGAAGAAATATATTTTGTAATTTACAGTAGGGTAGATTTAGTCCTTTGTAGAATCCTCTGTATCCTCACTATGTTCCAGAAAACACCATATTTATCACTGGATCCCAGAATTTATTTTGAAAATGGCATAATGGAATGTATTTCTACATCCTGATTCATGCTATTTGTCTATGGAGTTTCCTTCAAAAAGCACCATTTTATTCCTTCATTTTCTGGAAGAGAGGGACAGAGCAATCTGTTGGGTACTTGGAGCTCAAGCTTAATTACTTTTCTCAGGTCTGCAGTAATATCTTATGGCTCTTAGTGTTTCTTGGAAAGGTGCTACAAAAGATAGAAAGAGCTGCATGCTCCAGTTCCACCTGGAATACTCTCGTTAGCTGTGGATTCATCCCAAGGAAATAAATGAGAGTTAAAAGGCCAGCAGAATGTACCCCTGTAGAGCTTGGATAAAAGAAAGGAGCATACAGTGTTTCTTTTTTTTTTTCTTTCCCAAACTTTAAATAAGGGAGATTATTTCAAATAGATTATAGGCAGCAAAATGAGCTGACAACTTTTGCTATAGCTGAGGGGCAAGGCTGAGGTTGGGTTTTATTCATTTGCTGCCCACCTGAGACATTCTGGAGGTCCCCAGCAGCTTCAGGAAGCAAAATGCAAATATCATAGCACAGTCAGCAGGCTCTCAAACCAGATGGTGTCCATGTGCTGGGCAAATCCATGCCCAGGTGTTTATCTGAATGCCATTTGCAGGGCACATTTGCCTTCCAGCCTGGTTTGGGAAATTTTGAATTAGGCTGCTGCCAAGGCTGTGGTGAGGGGGAAGAATGCTCTTTGTCTTGCATATATATTCCTTGAAAATGCTTGAGAAAGGAGGTTTTGTCAGGTTTGCACTCATTACAGTTCTCTGGACAGCTCCAAAATGTAAATAGAGAGATTCAAGTGTTAGCAGAGAAGAAACTTTGCTGCAATCAAAATACTACAGCTCCCTGAACAGCCTTCTTGGAGGGAAGCTGCAAACAAGCCCTGTTTGCCTGGGACATTTTTCTTAGAGTGATTTCAAGGAGCTTTGCCACTGCCCAGGGGTTTGATCCAAATAATCAAAGGTTAGGCCTAATTTAGAAAATACAGCTGCCTTGTTGCTTAGCATTTACTTTGTTTCCCCCACTGACATGCCAGCCAGGACATAATTCAGAGTCAGACTGGAACTGAGCCCTGCAGGGCTGGGATTGCCACTGGAGGTGGCTGGATCAGAGATCCCTCCTCTCCCCACCCTTCCCAAAAGTTCCTGTCTGCCACACCAAACAGCTCATTCCTCACCTCCTGCAGGTTATAATCACAGTTCTCAGGGACAGATGAGAATAAAGAAGAGCCCTTCAGTCTGGAAGCTGAGCCCCTGAGCTCTCAGCCTCATGCCAGTGGTGCCACAGCTGCCTTGAGAATTTCTGCTCCTCCATTCCCTGGCTCCTGCTTCCTGTTGCAGATTTTGGTCGGTGGAATTTGGATAACTCCACATGGTTTTGATGGGAATTTGCTTTGGTTTCTCTTCTCACTTAGGCTGCTGAACATAAACTCCAATTGCATTTGTTTTTTAGAGCAGCTGGCAAGCATGATCGTGCTGCCATTTGTGCATCAATAATTCCGTTTTCATCTCACTTGCTAAAATAGAGCAAGTTTTATTCATTTTCAGGTTTTTTCGTATGAAAATCTGACTTGTGTATTGATAATACATCTCTCATTTAGGGAGAGCTTTGCTGATCCCCCCATGATCATCAGTTCCATATAAAATACATTTAAAGCTTGTCTTTCTGGCAGAGCTCACTGAAGTATCTGATGTATCTGCAGAGCTAATAGAGCATCCTTCTGTATTTGTATTCTGCAGTTGATTGTTCAATGATTTCTCCTGCTGAATTGCAATAGATGAGCTGTTTAATGTTGCAACGGCTCATTTTGTAATGTAAAAACAAAAAAACCTCTCAATTCCAAATTGTGTTTGCTAGTTAGAATGCAGAATTTAAATGAGATTTATATGGAAGATGTATTTTCCCCATTGTTTCGCCAATGCAGAAGGAAAACAGGTCTTCAGTCTTTTTAAAAGAAAATCAAAGCAACCATGGTAAGAATTTGTTTTGCAAGCAAGAAGCATCAATAAAAACTAAACCTCTTCCCTTCTACACATTTCAGTCCATATTAGTGATTTTTAAAAATACTTTCTCAGTTCAGAATTAACAATTTCCAATAAGCATGTCTTTCCTGACAGTTGAAATGTAAAAATTTCTAAAAGTGAGCACTTTATATTTATTTTACACTGTTACCTCTTCTTCTGCTGAGTCAATGAGTACTTCCACAACATTCTTGATCCTCTTTTCACCAAAGCAGCCCTGATTTTAAAGGAGCTTTTATGTTTTACTGGCAAATTGTGCTTGTGAAGAGCAGTGAATGGCTCAAAAGCAGATGCTGGATTTTGTTTTATTGACAAACTGCACAAGATGGGCACCTGAATGAACAGTCAGCCCTCACTTCAAATGCCAGGCTGGTATTTATTGTGTGTTCATGACTGTTTACCCACCTCTGTGAGGAAAATCACCCAAGAGGGCAAGGGAGCATTGGAAATCCTGCTGGCTTTTGTGTTTGGGGGCAGCTTTGGCTCTGTGCAGAAATTGGGGTTCCAGGCAAAGGGCTGTGGTGTGTTGGTGACCTGAAAGACAAACCTGCTCTCAGGGGGTGCAGCCTTAGCACTGAATTATCCAATTTTATCAGAAATTAAAGCATCATCTCTGTGTTGGGCACATTTAGGACTGAATTATAGCTGATAAGGAGTGCTAAGATGGAGTTTGATATTGTAAGATTAATGCTGAAGAGCAGGACAACCCTTCAGTGCCAGGTCCATCCCAGAGCCATTGGCTCCACTGGACATGGGGGAAGCTTCTCACAGGGGCCACCTCTGCAGCCACCACTGCCAAACCCTTGACATGCAAGCCCAACAGAGCATTAAAACTGACATGATTCCCACTGGTACTCCATGAGCATGTCTGGTTTTTACAAGCATATCAAGATTTTAATCAGTGTTTATCACAAAACATCTGCTGGCGTTCAGTAACGGTACTCCTGTAGTGAAACCTTTTCCAGTGTTTTTAGGGTTTTTCTGCTGTTTGTACTGAGAAATGACAGTATTTAAAAATGTTTGAGAAGCAAAAATTGACCCTGATAGGAACTGAAGATAATTGTCAGACATTTTAAATTGCTAAGAAGTAAAACTGTTAACACTTGTGTCCTCACTAATTATGTTCTGCATATCTGTGTTCCCCTGGCAACTTCTGGTGCCTCTGGTTCCACTCTAGCTAAGGGCTGTGGGCTGTGAGATGATGGTGCAAAGTAAAAATAGCTCATTCTTCTGAAGAGCAGTGATTGCCATTGCTTGTGGAAATGTGTGTGAGGGGATCCACTTATATTATGTTCCAGGGCTGCAGAAAAGATTTTGCTGTCGGGCCCTGCAGGTCCCAGATGTGTGGATCAGTGATACACAGAAAAATTTGTTTCAGCTGCATGTAAACCTCTCATAATCTTCCTGTTTAATGGCAGTGTTTGTGTTTCTCAACCCAGGACACTGAAACATCATCAGCACCTCTGCAAGGAAGGTCAAGTGTTCTTCTGTGCAGGTTCCTTCTGCACTGGCTTCTGTTGAAGGTCAGGTTTCTGGAAACACAAAATTGGCCTTACTCTTTGCCAGTGAGGCACTGATGGGGTGTTGCTGTGCTTCAGCCAGCCCAGAGCAGCTCTCTGTTTCCAGTCAAGAGAGGAAATGTGTGTGGCAGGGCAGGGAGGACCTGAATGGAGCAAACTGTGGGGTGATGCTGGGGTTTCAGGCAGAGAGAGGGGTTGTGGGCATGTTTTTGTATCCCTGGTTTGGCTCCATGACACTTGGCAGAAGCTCTGAGAGGCCAGCTTGGTCTCAGTGGTCTCATGGTACTCTTTAGGGGGTTTAAGGCAAGGGAGTTAGTCCAATCCAAGTGAGATTTGGATTCTGTATCATCTGCTGGGCCTCAGTGATGATTTACGTAATCACCTTTGAAATGAAGTGTCAAAAGCAGCAGCAGGTGATTTTCTGATGCCATGGGGCAAATTCTTGTGTGCAATTCTTCTTGATATCCCTGACAACTCCAGTTATCTACAGTAGCTTTAAATAATATAAAAGATAGACTCTCTGTGTTGTCAGTGCCCCACACTTGAACACATTGCTGTTCTGAGCAGGGAATGGCCCCTTACAGGAAGAATTTGTGCATCACTTTAGTATTTGGAATTTAGTGAAACTCTTAATGGTGGCTCCAGTTGGAAGAGACACAACTTCATGTGCAACAGAACAGCAATATATTTATTAAAATCCTGCGGGTTTGGTTCATTTATTACCCCAAGAGGCAGCTGTTTTTTTCCTCAGTGCCTTTCACTTATTGCTCCATTTCATGGGACAGCACTGTCCTGTCCCCCAGGTGTGCTCTCTAATGACATGTGGCCTTGCTGCCCAGCACCCTTGGAGCATAAGGAGCATGAGATGCACCCAAATGCTTCTGGAGGCTTTGGGACTTGCTGGTCCATTGGTTTTTTGCTGGAAGCTTCTGATGGGGTGTACATGGAGTTGGTGTCCAGCTGTTTGTCCCAGCCCATGTGCTCAATCCTTCCAGGAGCACTCACAAGGATAATCAGTTTGTTGTTGGCCACTGTGCAGCTCAAGCCATTCTGAGAAGGGCTGTGGGGTGTTTGCCAGAGCCTCTCTGGGAACACTCAGAGGTCTTCCTGCCTGTGCTGGTGACAAAGATGTTGTGTCACTCTCTGCTTTGTCCCTGGTTCCCCTGCAGAACCAGCAGAGGCAGGGCAAGGGTTGACCTCAGTTTTGCTTTGCCTGTGGCACTGTGTATGTGGTCTGTAAGTGAGATGGCCCCACAGCAAAGGCAGTGAGTTGCTGATGAGGAAATCCCTGTTCTCTGAGGAGGCTGCACACAGCAGCCAGCCCAGATCCAGTGTCAGAGCCCATGGAGCCTGAGGGTCTCCCTGGTGGCTAGAAAAGCTGAATGGGAAATCCCTGGGAGATGGACACTAGCCACATCTTCTCATTTTTTCTCCCTGCCTGAGTAGGGCTAGTTTCCTTATTGCCTTCTTCTCTTACAGAGAAGCATTTCTGAGAGGCAAATCTGTGCTTCTCAAAGTTGAGGATAAAAAAAAGGACAATTTTTGAATAACTTGAGCTTATAGAAAATGCATGAGGCAATACATGTATTGACTTGTTTCAGTGAATATCAAAATTTATTGTCCCTTGAACTAAATATTGACATGGACAAAGCAGTATCAATATTTATCTCTCAGGTTAATATATTTTATATTCTCCTCAACATGCATCAATATGTGCTTATTATTACTATAATGTTTGTCCTTCAGCAGAAGAAACTTGCACGTGGTTGAGAGGGGCAAGGGAGAAGTTTGTATTATTAGTATTCTTTTCCTGTTTTTAATCTTTGTTAGAAGTTTATCCTGCCCATGGAGCACAGTGCAGCCCTCACTCAAGCAAAACCCTTACTGATGGCTGTGGCATTGTGCACTGAATACAGATTGGGTGATGGGAGATTAATGGCCATGAGTACCCTGGTAAGGGCAGTGAAACCTCCCCTTGTGTTTTATAGACCTGGTGGTGCTGCCTGCAGTGACTCTGTGCCCAGGAGCTGCCTCAGCGCCCACAGTGACAGGGACACAGGGCAGGGACAGGAGGGACAGGGCTGATCTGAGACCCAGCTGGGAATCTCTGCCCAGACAGGGGCACACAGCTGGATCTGACAGGGGCCCTGTGGCAGGTTTATCTCACAGCTGTGTGTGTCTGTGGGCCAGCTGGAGCTGGGTTTGTGGGCACTCTGGGGCCACAGAGAGCCCAGCAGCCTGCCTGGGCCTGCTGCAATGGTGTGTGGGCAAGAGGAGCATGGCCACTTCTCTGTGCCTGGAGGATTATCCCTCAGATCTGTCCTGTTGCCTTTTTGCCCTTATTCTGGATCTTGGAGAGCCAGGCAGAGCTTTCCTAGAGATGATGACAGGCTGTACAAGAAGGATGCATGCCTGGCAGTATCACAAGACTAATTTAGGGTGTACAAAGGCCTTCTAGCACATGATTTGTGCTATACAGACCCTTTTATGTGGAGATACCAGCTCTGGCACAAACACTGTAATTTCCCCAGAAGCCTTGAAGAGACACTGCAGTTCCTCTGTGCATCTTGCTTTAAAACTTTCTGCCCTTAAACCTAAGGGAGACGATGGGGGAGGCAATGATGGGGCTGGGAGCAGAAGTGGAAGCTGTGTTCCTGTTTCCCAGCCCCCAGCACACCCTTCTGGTCAGAGATAGTGGGGCTCCAGTCACTTTTGGACAGGGGCTGACACCAGGGACTCACCAGGAGCTGGTAAAAGCTGCAGGCTTGGGTCTGAAATTCTACCCAGCTGCATGAGGAGCACAGAAACTGCTGCAGACTCTTCCCTGTCCAAGGAAGAACCAACAGGAGATCCTTGAGACTGGAGAGCATGGAAAACAGCCCCCTGCTGGAGGAGCTCCAGCCTGCCTCAGTTTCCCACCGAGGCAGAGCAGCCTGCAGTGCCCAGGGGCAGCTCCATCACTCTGCCAGCTTTCCTGGCTGCATTTACAGGCCAAGCTTGCAGCAGTGACAGCAACAGCTGTTTGTAAGCTGACATTTCAATGGCAATTGTCAGGAGACAAGAAGCACATGGCAGCTGCCTCCTGACATGCAGGGAGCTGCAGCAGCAGAGTAGAGGCAGGGAGCAGCTGTGGATGCTGGGAGGCAGCACTGCATTGATCTGCAGTTGGGAAGGTCATCTCAGTGATTGAAGGCTGCATTTCATGCCTTGACTCTTCCTGGAAGCTAGGAAGACAATAAGCTAGTGCCTTATGACTTTATTTCTAACAAAACCCAAGATTTTTCTCATGGTTAAAATAATAAACGTAACAAAAATACAACCTAAAACCTCCTGAAAGTACCATTTAATTAGTACTTCTGTCTTTGCTTTTTCTCCCTTCTCCTGAGTTATCAGTGGCTGATATTGAGACCATTGAGACCCTGATTAGTGGGGAGGTATCTTTGCTATGTTTTCAAAGCCTGTAGCCGAACCCAGTAGGGACCAAGTGCTTTCCTTGTAATTAGCATTGCTTTATGATGGTAAACTTAATAATTAAAGATGGTCTTTCTTCCTCTGTTGGGACTTCTTGGCACTTCTGATGCACTGTTTGAAGACTTTGTGACTAAGCATTAGTGTCACGTTGTGCCTTTGAGTATAGACAGGCCAAGCACACAAAAGTGAAACCAACACTAAAAAAAGCTTTTCCTCTGAACCAATTGCATTCCTGCCTGCACTTGACTCACAGCTCAGTAACCATATGCTTGTATTCCACTGGCAATTGCCATTTAAATGTCAGTTTACAAGCAGATGCTGGGAGCCCGCCTTTGTGTCATTAATCAGACCCCAGAGGGGCAAAGTTTGAGGTCTGGCTGTGCTTTGGGCTGGCTGGGATGGAGCATCAGCAGAGCCTGGCAGACCTTGAGCCACCAGGATGGTCAGGGTGAAGTGCACAGGCAAAGGACTCTGTACCTGAGGTCACCAACAGCCTCAGCTAAGGGGCTGTGGCAGCCAGAGGAAACCTGTTCTTGGCACTGTCTGGTGGCAATTATCATCTTGTTGACAATTTCAGGCTTTTGGGGATGGCTGGCAGCAGCCAGGATAGAGGCAAAGCACTGGGTTTTAAAAGGAGACAGATTTAAGTGCTTAGGTATAGAAAAAAAAGGACAAAATTCTATTCAACAGAAGAACAAGGGGAAGTGTGGAGAAGGAAGCCCTCTCTTCCAGACATCTGCACATATTTAAAATCCTTCCCAATAAAGTTCATAATGAATTTAATTCAGTCCCCTATGGCCCAGAGGAATTTTCTGAGTAATAAAAAAGTATTGCTAAGGGATAGATGACTGCCAAACTCCTATTCTCTGCCAGCAATGAATATTTATACTAGTGGCACTTAAATGCTAGGTTTATTTTATTACATAAATGATCCTTTGTCACATATTAAGAATTAATACTGTGAGATTGACTTTTGGGAAGTTAGAATAATGATTACCAAATTTAAAGTGTTGTTAAATTTGTATGCTTTGTTTGTAAAGAGGCTTGGGCTGGGTTCTTTTCAGATTCAAACAGTAGTAGGATGTGGTAATTCCTATTTTGGAGTAAACTCTTTTGTGGCTTGTTTATGGTTTAACTTTATAATGTAGTTTTAGTGAAGGACCTTTTCATGTCTTTTGTTTTGTTTGTTACCTTGAAATAACTAAATCAATGTTAAATGAATTCTAAGCTCCTGCTCTTATTTAAAGGTTGAGATGTTCTTACTTACAGAAGGTAACACAAGGGCTCCTGGCTTCTGCTGGCATTTTTCTAATGCCCTTCTGATGACTGAACTGGAATAATTCAAATGTGAGTTGGAAATTTCAAGCACCAGTGATGGAGGTTGCAAAACCACAGCATTACTTTGTTATAAACATTGTTATTCCATGGAAGATAAAGCTCGGCTCTGTGTCACTTCCATGCAGTGGTCAGGAAAATGGGGTGGAAAAACCAGAGCCACTGATCTTTCTCTCTTTAATGAGAAGGAGTGGAAGGCAAAGATGGACATGAGCTGAAATGTGAAGAATTATTCCCATCAGGCAGCAAGCTCACAGGAAAAATACATCAGTGCTGGTGCAAGATTCAGCGTGGTTTCCATTCCAGCTGGTTGAGGCTGTTTAAGCACCTCTGGCACAGCAGCACAGCACAAACTCCTGAGCCCAAATCCAGGCTCAGCCTGACAGCAGCAGTGCTGAGCTCAGAGGCTTCCTGAGTGTAGCCATGATATTTTCTGAAAAATCCTTTCCTTAGAATTTTTCCTCCTGAGAAGCTAAGAGGCCTCAGGAACAAAATGTAAACAATGATTATATGCTGCTGTGGAGTGCAACAGGTGCATCTGTGACTGGTGTCATTTGGAATTAATGGCCAATCACAGTCAGCGGGCTTGGACTCTCTGTCCGAGCCACAAACCTTTGTTATTCATTCTTCCTATTCTATTCTTAGCCAACCTTCTGATGAAATCCTTTCTTCTATTCTTTTAGTATAGTTTTAATATAATGTATACCATAAAATATTAAATCAAGCCTTCTGAAACATGGAGTCAGATCCTCATCTCTTCCCTCATCCTGGGACCCCTGCGAACATGGTCACACCCAAGCTGCTCTTCTGCTGAGCTTCCCTTTACTCCACACTGCCATGTCAAGTGTGAAAGCTGGGAAAAATATTGTGAGTCTGTCAGCATGTTTATTTGCATGGTGCATCTCCTTTGAGTCAACAGACATTTTCTCAGAGTGTGAAAATGAACAATTAGTCATCCCTGGGAAACAACAGTTTTGCAGCCATCCCCTCCTGCCCCCCGAGAGACAAACCTGCCTGTGCTGCACAAGGGCACAAGCAGCTCATTTTTCACTGGCTGTACACACTACCAGACACTCACTTCTCCAGAACAAAAGGGGCTGAAGAATATAAGGAGGTATCTTAAGCAGTTGGCAGTTTGAATTAAAAAGAAAGGTCAATGCCAAAGAATTCAGATAGAAGCAAAAAAAAAATCAGACAGAGCAATGTAGCTGGGCTTTAAAAATGATTGCATGCATTGTTTGCTCATAGTTTTTCACAGCAGCACTCATAATTTAGGAAACTATTAATCAGCATGATGAAGTATCCTGTTTCTAACCAAGAACAAAAAAATAAAATAAAATTGTACAATACAGCTTATTTTCTTCCCACTTGAAAGAGATCTTCTGGTGAAATTTGATGAGAATTCCACAGATTTGGGCTTGTGAACTTTTGTGTTTAAGATGCACCAGACAAAAAGCCCCGGTGAAGCAATAAAATCCTTCCACTGCCTTTTTATAAGATTCATCACAAGTCACTGCTGAAGGGGCCTTATTTTCTTTTGGCCCATGCCAAGACTGGCAGCCTATAGTTGTTAAGCTGACAGCAGGAAAAGAGCACTGAAGGCCACAAACATTTGCAGGATTAATACAAAATTCAGATCACAGAGGCACAGCAGGCACTGAACAGTGAGGCAAGGTGGCAGGGGAAAAGCAGGGGCAGGGAGGGACTGTGGGACTGAGAGCAAAGGAACAGTGGCTGAGGAGACTTCTGGTAGGTAAAGAACTGAAAATGGCAAAGGTCTTGGTGATGGATTTACTGCTGGCCTGTCAACAACAGCTCTCCGGGGCTCTTAAGCCAGTACTGTTTAAGATCTACTACTTCCCCATCCCAATCACTACCCCAGTAAGTGATTACAGAAGCAAGGGATCCAAAGGACAGCTTTTATTTGGTATCTTATTCAGGGAGATAATAAATTCGTTAAAGTAATTATCCCTTTTATGAAAAAAATTAATTTTTTTTTAAAGGCATTTCATACCTTTTCTTTGCTTGGGGGTACTGGTGGCGAGAACTTGGACAGAGCCTGATGGAGCTCTGGCAGTTTCAAAGTTATGAAAAATCTTTCTTCTATTCCCTGCTACATTCACATCTTCCTGCTAGTGAAGTATCCTTTTCCTGGCTTCAAAACCCTGCTATTTCTGAGTGGCACTGCTACAGTGACCTGTCCAGTGGGGGAAATCTGACTCAGCCTAGAGAAGTAAGAATTAAACATCTTCTGTGCTGCTGTTGGGAGCAGGGTCAGGCACTGGATGAGGTTAACAAGGTGACACACAGGATGAGAGCTGCCCCACCAGGACACTCCCTGCCCAGGGGAGCAGCCAGGCTGCAGCTTCTGCTCCCTCCAGAGCGGGTGTGAGACACAGCTCCTGCACAGAGAGAGGCAAAGAGGGGACAGCAGACTGGAGGCTGCCCTGTGAGCCAGCACTGCTGGGGGAGCAGTAGCAGCAGGAGTGACTCTGTGTACCTGGGATGTCACAGGGTGGCAGATTTCCAGTGCTGGCACACAGAGAAACAGAGGATGCCATGAGGTGCCTTGCTCCTGCTCCATCACTGGCACGTTCCTGCAGGGCTGCTGCACCCTGCAGAACTCAATCCATTGAATTTTGAGACACCCAACACTTCAGCCACCCCTTTTTAATGCCATTAGTGATGCAGCAACATGTATTTATATTTACATATAAATACAAAATGGTCAGATACCACATTTTAAAGCGTAATTTACAATCTGAAACTGCTTACACTTTCATGACTAGGCTTGGGTTTTTCTCATTTACATTCATCATTTAATTCCACTGGAATTTGATTTTTAAGAAAGCCCAACATATCTTAATTACCATAAAAAGATCCATACATATTTTACTTAAAAATAGCTTCTGTAAGAGGAAATCTACCAAAAATAACACGAAATATATTATTATGCATACATTTTCTTTTTTGTAAAGTACAAACAAGAATCTGATCTCTTCTGGGTATTGCCTGATCTAATATGGCTATAGGTTCTATTTATTGTGTTTGTTTTTCAAAGTAAAGGGAAAGACAGAAGAAATGTAAGAGCAGAAACCAAACTAAAACCATATTCTTTCCAAAGACACAGATGATCAGAGAAAGAACACTCTGAAAACCAATAAATGACAACAGGTACAAAGAAACACCATCCAAGCACTATGCAGTGTTTTGTCTGAGCATGTGCTGCAATGACCTTGTAACAGTTATTAAAAACAACAAACAAAAAATGCTACTGGCAGAAAAAGCTGTCAAGCAAAACACTGAAAAATTGGTACCATTTCCTAACAAGTAAGTGCAGAACTGATGGCGTTTCATGTGTCTTCCCCCACATATGCAGACCTCTCTCTTGCTCTCTGTGCCCGCAGGACTGATCATCGCCACTCTGGCGGTTTGCTGGATGCCCAACCAGGTCCGGAGGATCATGGCAGCCGCCAAACCCAAGCAGGACTGGACCTACCCCTACTTCCGAGCCTACATGACCCTCCTTCCCATCGCCGACATCTTCTTCTACCTCAGCTCGGTGGTGAACCCGCTGCTGTACAACATCTCCTCGCAGCAGTTCCGCAGCGTGTTCCTGCAGGTGCTGTGCTGCCGCCTCACGCTGCAGCACGCCAACAGGGAGCGGTTCCTCAGGGCCAACCAGAGCTCCGCGGCGCGCAGCAGCCGCTCCCTGCGCCCGCTTCTCTTCGTGTCCTCCAGGCGCGGCTCTTCCACCAAGGGCAACTCCAAAGTTTTCCTGAGCACCTTCCAGAAGGAGCCCACGCCCGGCTGCAGCCCACAGGAGACAGGTTCTGCACCCTCAGATCCCAGCCTGGAGCCCCTCGAGAGCGGCTCAGAGCCCGCTCAGAATGGCCTCTGTGAACACCAAGTGTGACCTCATAAGGCAAAGTTACTGCTTAGCAATGAGCTTAAAAAGATGGAAATTGAAATGACCCAGGAAAGGGACAACATGGCAAAAGGAATAACGCGGATGGGTTTGTTTCCAGTTATGTGAAAGGAACAGGAGTTCTGTGTCCTGCTGGGATTTTTAAGTGCACACTGGAAATTCAATCTGCTAAATGAACTCATTAGCTGACAAAAATATCAGCCCCTCTTCTCCACACAACTACTGAACTTCCCTTGCTCTTGACAGGGATTTGGAAACAAACAGAAAATAATTGCAGCGTCTTTGAAGAAAGAAGGATGCGGAACAAATTGCATCAGGGAAAAGAAACCAAACCAAACAAACCAGCTTGCTTGAAGTTTAGCAGTACGAAAGCAACAGAGCCAATTTAAGGAGCAGAAGAGTGGTTATGATGTGTGCCCTGGGCACCGCAGCAGAGTTGCCCCTCTTCTTGGGGCGGGGTCCATTGCAGAGCGGGGTGTTGCAGCAGCTGATGCAGACGGAGTTGACCTTGCCAGGGGAGCAGAAGGACTGGTAGCCGGCGGAGGCGATCAGGCACGCGGCCGAGGAGGCGCAGGACTTGCGGTACATGATCCCTGCGACACACAACAAGGGTTACTCCGTTTGAGGGGAACACCTCACAGCGGGATTCCTGCCCTAAGGCAGCTGCCGAGCCAGCTCTCCGTGCCCCACAGCACTGCTGGTGCTCAGGACAGACACCCCAGCAGTGACAGGACAAACAGCCCCGCACTGCCAAGCACCGCGATTGCTCCAACCAGGATTGCTCTGTACTTCAATCCTGGTTGGAACCAAAAATATGACAGACTTAATTTGCATAATGTATATCAAATGGTGCATTTTATAGCTGGAATTCTTCATCTTTCAGAATAAACTGTTTGAATAGCTATAACTGAAATGCAATTAGTGAGAAAATTAGTTTTGTTTCTATTGCTGAACATGTCTGAGTTGAGGTGTCTAAGTAATTACAGCTTTCTATGCTCTTCATTTGTCTTTTGAGAAGTTTTTTTTTCCTTTTCTTGTTCCTTTGCCACACACAGACAGGTAACTAGGAGTAAAAGGAGGATGATTATAAGCAAAACTTTCATCCTCCTCCCTCCCCTTTTAAATTTTTTTTTGAAGAAGAATTAGAAGTACTTTTCCAGGTAATCTCAGTTCTTGCATATCTTTGAAGTTTAATACCCTCAATAACAAAAATTTCCATTTCTATAGAAACGTCTTTCTTGAGTTGAAAGTCTTCCCTTTTTGAATGTAATTTTAATTAATAAGTTAATTTATAATTTCTCAGATTGTTTTTAACTGAAAAAAGTACATTCTGATGCATATATTTTAGCTGGTATTTTAACATGGTTTATAAAGGCTGTAAAATACACAATTGTATTTTCTTCTATCACAGTAGAAAACTATTATGGCAGTTCCGCACCTCATTACTCCAAAATTTTCCTGCAAGTGTTACAGTAGAAATTTTGTCTTAGAAAAACATAGACATAATAGAAATAGATAATGGAGGCTTGCCTGCTGGAAGTTACAAAAAGTAGTAGGGATATTCCTAAGGATGATAAAATCACTATTTTTTTTGAATATGGGATTTTCAAAAAGTTTTTAGTTTTTTTCACCTGAAAAGCAAGGGGACAGGATTCCCTTGGAGAATGGTGCCTTTGCATCCAGTGGCATGGTCCCAAAACATCTTTAAATGCACAGTGATGACTTTTTTTGGAGGGAGTGAGGAGGGAATATAACCCTGGTGCTGGATGTACAGTGCCTGCAGATATTTGTTCAGTCCCCAGAGACTCAATAACCACTACAGCACCTCCATGGTCCAGGAGAAACCTCTGTAATTTGGCATCAGCCACTGCACCTCTGAGTGCTGGGAGTAGCAGCAGAACACCCTTTCTTTGGGCTGTGCTCAGAAAGAAGGATTTCCTGTCTTCAGAGACTTTTAATTAAAGCAATTCTTTTATACTGTCACAACACTGTTGCCATCCCAAGAATGCTGGGGTTTCCTGGTTTTGTGCTCTCCATCTGCAAATCTCAACTTTGAAATGTGTTTTTAGGCTATCTATCTCGTTGAACTTATGAAGAGAAGCCCTCAAGTGAGTGTTAAATCTTCCTCTGTCTCCCGTGAGCTTCAATCAATCAACACAGCAGGTAGAGCCTTTTCTCAAGAAGGAAGAGGAGCTGTGGGCTGTTCTCCCTGTAACAGCAAAGGCACTCAGATCAAGCAATGCAATCTTTATTACTACACTTTGCAAAAAGAAGGGAGTTCTGTCTCTGCTGACAAACCACTGCTGTCAAAGAGCCTCACTGGTGCTGCCACTGATCGGCTTTACAATACCAAAATCTCAGCTGATGTTTCCCAAAAAGACCTGGTGCTTTGGCCATGTTCCTCCTGCAGTTTTCCCAGAGCAGAGACAGATATGACCCTTCCCATGGCTACAATCAGTGTTTTTTCCTTCCCCTTCTCTCTTGAGAAAGGACTCCTGTATTCAATTAAACCATGCACAATGACCTGATCCTGCATCTCCCCATCACAGATTATTTCCCTGAGCAACAAACACCCACCAAACTCAGCCATTCCTCAGTCTTCCATATGAACAGCAGTGAATTTGACTTTCCCCTCAAAGACCAAGCCTCTAAAAAGCTTTTGACCCTGCCAGATTTCCTATTCCCATCATTTTATAGATCACTCTCTTCCTGCTGTTTGCTTTTCACAGTTTCTTGCAAAGCTCTGTTCACAACTTGAACTAGTGATTTATTAGTTTGGATAATTTATAGTGTGAAAATATCACACTTTGCACTTCTCCCATAGATTAGGAGACTGGAATTGTTCACTGCTGTGAACAATTAGATGATGCCCTCTGAGGCATGGTTTTCACCAGACAACTCTAGGAAACCTCTCCTGCAAAAAAATCAAAGTCCTGCAGCTTAACTCCGTGTGTTTACAACAGATCTGTTCTCCAGAACCAATCCCATAGAACAATCCTGAGCTCCCTGTAAAGTCAAAACACAGTATTCCTGCACAGACTGAAATTTTACTACTCAAAGTCTCATGAACAGATGGACCATGTTCACACCTAAATAGGGAGAATAATCTGACTAGCAGCAAAATCCCCTTGTAACACTTCTCCAGTGGCTTTTCAGTAAATGCCTTACAATAGGAAATTTCACACCCAAATGATTGCTTATTCCCATTCCTTGTTCTGGTAATCTCAATTTTAGAAAGATTTTTTTACTTAAAAAAAACCAGCATTTCCATCAGGTTTTTAACAGCTAACATGCCCTTCACATCCAAGATTTTTTCCTTTGAGTACTGATAGAGTCTCTTGATGTCACAAACCAGCTGCTCTCACACTAAGTGCTTTTTACAAAGCATCAGGTATGAAGCAAGTTTGCTCAGCATGGAAAGGCTGTGCTCTCTCTCTCTCTCTGGTTCTGCAGTATCTTGACAGGAAGACACAATGCAAACAGGCACAGAAGCTGGTGGAAAAAGAGGAAATGTTAGCACTGCAGGTGTGACATTTTAAAAACACTTGTGCAGTGACTTCACTTACTCCTGAACCTTCGTCCTCTCCTAATTCTGGTAGGAAATACACAAGTACAACTGACTTTTATGATCTGATGGCAGGGACCCCATCTCATCAGTCCAGCAAACAGGTAAATGGGCCCCAGTAACTTCAGCTCACCCCCTTTTAGCCAGGACAGCAGCCTCCTCTCTATCTCTGAGTTACACCCTGAGATCTCTCCTCAACCCTTGCAGCATTGCTGAGCCAGTTCCAAACGATCCCCAAGATCTCCCTGAATCATTTGCCACCAGCAGGCTGAACTGCAGACAGATCTTCAAAGTGGTTATCTGCCTCTCAAGACTCATAGCACAGACATAACTGCTAATTACTGGGTATTCTTGCCTGAGCAATCAGCCCGATGCATTCATTAACATATCACCCAGAAAAATAATTGCAAACCTTTCTGGAAGCTTTTCTTTTACCTCAGATTGTTCTGAGTCACTGGCTAAGCAAGGAGATTCACTTTTTACACGCTGCTTTTACTGGGATGGGGTCATTCCCAGCTACCCACCCCTAACCATTGACATCAGTGATCAATTAGCATATTTACAGCTACCCAATTAGTGTATTTATTGCCCAATTATTTTATGTATGTAATTTGTAATTTGTACTTTTTCACGGATTCAGCAGACTCCCAACAACAGTTTAGGTATTACAAGGATGTTTTACTGTGAAGGACCTACTAGTGACCAACAGATTTTCCATTATTTTGGTTTCAAGGTTTGTGGGATGCAAGTCAAGAAATTTCAAGAAAAGAAGGGATTGCACAGAGCTAGAACAGCTGTGTGATAATGTGCTTATATCCCACACCCTCTCCTATCACATATACCTACAACAGCCATGTTTGTTTTCAGGGTTTTTTTTTTAAGCAAATTTTGGCTCAAATTTGGCATTGAAAATTTATTTCTAGACTAAACAACTTGGCCATGGCTACACCTCTCTCTGCTCCACAAATCATCACATATTTAGACAGTGTCAAGGCCCAAACTAATATTTCTGCCTTATTCCTTGCAATGAAGCGATGGGTGTAAATCTTAAGGCTTTTCTATAGTTCCAGCTTGCAATATTTATTTTCTTAGCTGGATCCAGTCTAGTCCTGTGCATCTGTACCCTGGCACTATTTTGTCCACACACAAGTGCATTCTGTCTTGATTTTAACAAAGAATTCAAGCAACAATTTATTCCAATCCAAAAGTGAGTGTTCTTTCCTCTACCCTGCCTGCACAGCCCAGTGCATTTCTCCTGAATAACAGCTTAACTTGTTTCTAGGACAACCAAAAAAGGTGACATCACACCTACTTCTTACACTCTGTTTCTGCAGCAGACACCAGAAGATCCAAGGTTTTTCTCTCACTGATTGAAAAGAACCTTATTAGACACCTCTGAGTCTTCTGTTGTAGGAGGTGCAGACAAAAAGATGCTGTGTCAGCATGACTCTCCACCTTTCAAGAGCCAAGCAGAATCCAAGCAGTGTGCAACTCCAGCTTGCACCTGTACTCTCAGGAGTGTCCTTGAGCAAAATGCACAGAGTCAAAACAGCCAACCAGGCCATCACTTCTAAGATCAGTGAGCTAATTTCCAAAAAAAGTCACCTTCCCACTCCTATGGTGATCCAGCTACTCTGGAACTGCTTTCTGCAAAGGCACAACTCAGCAGGAAATCACAACCCTGCCCTTCACCCCAGGACCTGATGGCCACAAACTCTCCTCTCTAAGCTTGCCTCAGTCAAGTGGATAGTGTCACCTTGCCCAATACTGAGCTTTCCAAGCCAGATGTCCTCTGATTTTGTGGGCTGTCACTGACACTCCACTTTTTTAAAGAATGCTTTTTCTACACCATTTTATATGTATATTTTTAATTTTATGTTATATATTTTCTATTCTATATGCATATAACCAATTTCACAGGCACAGGTGTGAAAGTCAGCCTTGTGCAGCTCACTCCACAAACAGCGCTTCAGCAAAATCCCCTGCACGTGCTCTGGGCAAAGCTGCCTCATAAATCTTCTGGAGCTTAGAAAGAAGTCTGTGTCCAACTAGGGCCCAGCACTGAGGCATCCTTGAGCCTTTTCAAGGCTGCACCAGGTGCTGAAAGCAAAAAAAGAGCAGTTGAAAAGTTTTGTATCTTAAAGTGAGTAGCTGAGAAAGCCAGCAGGTAATCAAGGCAAGTTTGAGGTGTGCATTTACAGTTTTGACAGAACCTCCACTCAGCTCTTTTAGATGGGGTGTTTAAATCTTGCCCATCTCTTCTAAGCAAAAGCTGGGAAATTGCCAACAGTGGATAATTCACAGTGTAGCACACAGAACTCAGGAGGAGCCCCCCCAGTCTTGTCCCAGCTCTTGCATTAGCATGAATCGCACAGGATCTGTTTGGGCGCTCTCTCAGTGCTGTTACTCATAGAGAAAAGTTGATGACTGTGCTTATGAACTAAAACTCCTTTCTTTGAATATCCTGCATAGTCCCAGCTGTCTTATTTCACCAAAACTTTCAATTTTCTGCTCTTGGTCAATCTGCAAGTTTTCCCTCTCATTGTGTATAAATTTGATGTGTGCTCTGCCTAGCCACGCTTGCTTTGTGATTTCATTCATATATTTCATTCTGTATTTTTTTCCTTAAACTTTCACTAGCTTACCCTGCACTCAAGCAAAATTCAGCACCCAGCAGGACTTACAAAAGCTCTTTTCTGATGTCTGCCAGGAAATAAAATGAGAATTTATCCTAGTGCAAGATAACATGTAAACAGGTGAACATCACCTTCTATGGAACATAAAATATAAATGTGATTATTTCTGCATTTTACTGTATCAGTAATGCTACAAAAATTGGATTCAGACTATACACAAATAGGTTTGTAAATTATGTTTTTTAAGTTCTGTCTTAGGTTTTATGACCATCTCTTTATGGCTTCAGTGGTTTTGCTATGATGATAATCAGTTCCTCAGCTAGTACCTGTTCACACAGTGACAGACTCCAGGAGTCCTACTGTGATTTGCTGTTTTCTATAGAAAGTGATTATAAATATTTTTATCTAATAAGGTCCTAAATATCATAGAAGTGACTGAATATTGAAGAGCAATCAATCATTCTTTTGATGTTGTGCTTCCCCAAACAATTGCAGTTTTACTCAGATCATGTTCTTATTGGTTTAAAGTATGAACTAAGCTTCCTCAACACAGAGACTTTGGCCACGGCCGTAAATTCATTGTTACAAAAACCCTCCCAAAAACTCCAAACCCCAATTTGAGCAAGTGTAAAATATGATAATATCCAACTCCTCTAAGTTTCACTTCACAAGGATAAGAAGAATTATTGTGAACTCCAGAGAGGAAAGTTGACGAGACAAGTGGTTTAAATAATTTGCACCTTGCTAGAATTGTATCACAAGAATTTCTAATTACCTTGTAAACAGCTACTTAAATACTGTGAGATACCATGGTCGATGTTTTCCAGACCAAAAAAACCCCAGGGCACTAAAAGTATGTGACTTGAAATCTACTGCAAAGCTATGCGCACACTTCCTGATTTTTAATCTTGTGTTTTAGGACTGCATCTATTTCATCCTAGTCCTCCCTTTGATGCATTCTATAGACAAGATAAAAGCACATTCATGCCTTTAGGTTCTTAGGGAGTATACAAATTCTATTAAAAATAAAACAAACCCAGCCCACTCTGGCCACCTGCAAAATGAAAATAAACCACCTGGTTTATTTTCACCTGGTTCAGCATATTGTTATCATGATTTTGTATGAAAACCTAATATCATCTCAAATCCTCCATACATTTGGCACTTTTAAAAAGTTGCACATTTTTTCAGAAACTAACAGGAAGCTTTTGACAATGAAAGTCTGGCCTCATCACTTTCCTTCTGACCCTGACATGACACCTTGCAGAAATAAAGTCAGCTCAGAAGAAAACTGGACAATTGTGAACTGACAGAGGACAAGGGTTTAGATTACCCTGATATCTTTTTGTAAGCTGTGCCTTATAATTCTGGTGCTTGAAATGTGACTCAAAAGGTGTTGTTAACAACAACAAAAAAAAAATCACAAAAAAGTCTTTGCCACTGCTTGCAAAGCTGAAGCATGGCATTAAAACGCTTAAAAATGCATAGGCTGGGAAAGTGAAGTACAACTGCTAATGGTGGTGTTATCAAATATTTTTTGAAGCCACAGGAGGCTACAAATGAGAGATCAAAGCTCAGCTTTCACCTGCATATCTAATAATTCTTTGGTTTCCTACTGTTCTGCTTCATTTCCCTGCTCACCAGCGTGGATGTACAGTCAAGCAGCGCAACACACAATCTGCCCAGCAAAGCTTTGGCTCACAGCCTCCCATCCTCTCCTCCTACCTGATACAAAGGAATCAAGATCTAAATGTCCTTTGCCATCAATACCTAAATATACTTCATCCTGTAGAGAAAGAGGTGAACTTGGACTCAATTTTCAGAATTCTGTATGAGGATTTTTCTTGTCAACCCTCACATTCTGAGCTGAAGGGAAGCCACAAGCCTTTCACCTTTACAAATGTTGAAATGCTACATCCTTGCAAAACGTCACAGAAATAATTTCACATGTGAATAGTCTTGCTGCATCCCTAATTAATGTCCTTACCAATTTCAGTGGGATGGCTCAGATGCTGGCACTTGCATGCCAGAACTTTGGAAATTCATTCTGCTCTTAAATCTTTAGCTATTTTTACAGTCAGAGTTTTACAGCCTGTTCAACTTAACAGTAGGATTTTCCTGGGTTTTATATGGCTTTTACCAGTTTCAAAGACTTACTGGTAAGTTGGCAAAATCCAGTTTTGTCAAGTTTCTCAAAAAAAAAATCACTACAAAGGAAAAATGGAAATGAAAACTGTTTGGATTAATTAAAGCTTCTTGCCAATGTTTTGATAAGGTCACTGGGAGCTAAGAGGAGTGGCAGGGTCAGGCTCCAAAAGGGATTGGAAACACAAACTCATTTGTGTGTGAAATGCAATAGGAAACTCTCAGGGGAGGTTTAAGAGACACCAGGCTGTGGGCACTGTATCATCACGAAATTCATTTGTATATCTTTCATACGAGCCTGGGAAATAAAATAACATAAAAAGCTATTGTCCACATCCTGTGAAAGATGGAACTCACTGGACCAGATACCCTATCTTCCTTAAAATAATGCAGCCTTCATCACTCTGCACTTGGATCTTTGTCATGACTTTTAAGTCATAAACTGCTTGAACTGTTAACTCCACTGCTGCTTTTCTTTATGGAAAGGCAGTCAGAACAGCAGCTGCTGAACACTCCCATAATTCCTCCTTAGCTGACACACTCAAGTCAGTGCATTCCATAAGTGGCTGGAAGTTTTCTGAGAAACCCAGAGATTGGAAAAAATTTACAAGTGAGGAAATGGCTTTGAAATTTAAGAAAAAGTGTTTCTGAATGGAAATGTATCCACAGATCCAAGTGTTCAGCATACAGTGCAAATTAACAATGTCCACTGCAAGTCTTTTATTCAGTATCAAAAGTGAACTTTGTTTCCAATGTTGACATTATGTCTTCATTTTGCTGGCACTTGGCAGCACAACATGTGATGTTACAAGTACCAACTGTCCCATGCAAAACTTTTATTTATCTTTTAAAATTGTCAGTAAAGATTTATTATATTGTGCTTTGCTTTGATTAAAAAACAAAAAAAGCCCCCCAGACACAACAAATTCTGTTGAGTTATGTTGATATCCTTTGACCAAAAATGTGTAGAGGAAAATCAAAAAAGAAAAAAAATTCCACCACCAATTTAGTAGATGTTTCTTACTGTTTCTAAATGGATACTGGGGATGCAACAACTTCTATAAAGCTTTAATGCCTACAATAATTCTGTCAACATTAAACTTTGTTTGCTGATTTAATTACTTTGTCAATAAAAGTACACCAGAGCATAATTTCCCCTTGATATAAATCCTTGATAATTTCCCCTTGATATGCAATTAATATTAGTACTAATGGATTCTATACATGAACACAGAAAAAAGTATGTGGTTCTGTAGTCCTTGGACACATGAACAACTCAATCATGGCAAAACCAAGTAATAATCACAGGTAAACAATTTGCCACAGCCCAACTCATCACACAACACAGCCACTGATAAAACAAAATATGGGAAAACCAGTACTGGAAAGAGTTCAGAGAAATAGATAAGTTCTAATTCAACACTGAGATGCTGATCTTGCTCTTGGTGCTTCCATACACTACTTTTAAGCACAGTCACACCAATTTCTTTAACTACACTGCAGAATTATATACCAATTAAATACATTAAAATGGACCATAGTAAACCAAACAAATAAGCCAAATTTCTTATTGCAGATTATTACAATAATCTGATTGTTTCCCATTTGCTTGCAAAAGGAAAAATCCTTGATATTTTCAAGTTTTGGCATTGCTACAGTGAATAATTTTTTTCCTTGCAAAAGTTGGTAAAAGTATATTCACAATTAGCTCAGAACAGAAGGTGTATTGTTCAAAACATGCACGTGGGCAGGTTTGCTTGCAGAGGAGTTCCAAGAAATTGAGACTGGCTACCTCTCTGGGCTGGCTGCCTCATCCTCCTCCTTTATCCCTCACTGATGTGTTCACATGGCAAGTTTCATTTTGCCTTAAGTAGGTTTTAGATCAGCCTTTATGCTCAGATAACTCTTCCCCTCAGTAAAAGGCAAGACTATCATTACCAGCATGTTTTCTGTGATATATAATATATATAAAAGCATATACACACTATATACTCATCTATCACCAAGATGTTTCACTTGAACCCAATATACTGTGGGATTTCTTTGTTGCTGCATATATTCTAAAAATGAAGGAGCACTGACATGTCCAATTTAAAAGTCCATAGAGTGGAAAGAGAGAGGCAAGTGGGAGCAGGGAATCCACCACAGGTATTGCCACAAGGTATCTGCAAGTGGAATTATGGTAAGAATTTGATCCTTTGTCAAACACTCAATTTACACAGTTTTCAAACACCTGCTTATCCAGTTGAAGAATGCACTAGAAACTTATCCTTTACATTCATTTCTGTGGGATAAAAAACTGAAAAATTTTGTGGTACAGTCTTGAGTGCCACTTTCCATTCTCATCACTCCTCCCTCTAAAAGAAGGCTTTTTCTTTCTTTCTTTTTTTTTGAGATTTAATTAACAAGTTAATTAGCAAGATTCTTTATCACAGGGAAAATACTGTCTTGTTCTGTATCTCCCACTGGAACAGAATTCTAACAGTCATTAAACTTTTTCTGGCAACATTTTAAACTACAACTCAGCCTTAAGAGAGGAAAATATTTTACTATTTGCTCCTCAATTCTCAGCTGTCCAAAGGAGCAAATATCTACCTGGTACAACAAAGAGCTGAGATCAGATGCCTGATGATCTAATTCAAAACAGAAGTTACTGGCACCTGCTCTCTTAGCTGCTCACATCAGAGCCACTTTTTGAGCTCTGGGTTAGGAACAAGCCTGAGCTGCTGCTATTTCTCACCTGGAGCTGAGACAAATCCTGAGAGAGCCCAGTGGGATCTGAAGCACTGGATTTAGAGCAGCTGAGGAGGAGTTAGGTGTGAACAGGCACGAGGAGCTTTGTGCAAGGTGAATGGGAAGAGCAGCCCAGGGCTCCTGTTTGGCCTCCAGGACAGGGAGTTTAACCCAGAAATGCAGCTGAGGCACAGAAGAGCCGTGGCAGCATCTCAGTGTTGAGTTATAACTTTATCTTTATCCTGAACACAGCAAACACTCATGGAAGGGTCCCTGGGCACAGGTGGGGCTGCACTGCAGGCAATGGAATTCTGCACAGCACAGAGCCTGATGGAGCAGCCCTGACAGCAAAACCCCCAAACTGGTGCCTCCTGCAGGGGAAGGTGCAGAGGGATGGGCACCCACTCCCACCCTGAGCTTTATCTCAGAACAATGCACCTGACTTTTAAATAAAGTTTGAGATAACTTGCTGCACTTTGCTCGCTCACACAGCTACTTTTATTAATGACAAAAACGGGTTAACCTACAAAAATTGCACTCCTTTGTATTTATTGAGGAGGAAAGAACTCTAATTAGGAGATTGTGCTGTCAAATGAATGCAACTTTGCATCTTTCATTTTCTGGGTTAAAAGCTCTAACTCGAGTCTATTATAAATTAAAATCAATACTTGAAACATTTCAGCTTTTAGTAATAAGCAACAACCAAAAGAATCAGGTTATGAAATATACTAGTAGAAGTAAAATGAATTATTAAATAAAACTTGGGAGAGGAAGGCATTTATATTGCACACATTTAAATATCAATTAGGAATAAAACCAATAAAGGATGATGAACTGAATCATCTCTATTTTACAACCAACCCTCTCTAAAATTGACTGAGGGTAACAGAAACTAAGTTTGCAATGTAAATTTCATTCAATTTGAAATAGGTAAAAATTTAACTTATTAACTGGCAGAAATTTACAATCTCTGAACTTAAAATTAATAAGAAATGCATTTATAGAAGTAAATGTAATAAAACAGTGGCACCTGCTATGCAGAGCATGTTAGTAACCTCCTAAAGGAAAAAAATTCCAGGGATCTACTAAGAAAAAAAACATAAAATTGTACAGAAAAAAAAAACCCACCAAGGAGTTTAAGAGCTACTTATTTACTGTATTGCAATTTCCTCACAGGAGTAATGGCACGTTATGCATCCATGAAAAGAGTTCAAATCTGACTTTTCTGTCTGTATCTATTACCACATCTAGAGCCCTCCAAGTCAAAACATCCTGTCTGACCTCATGGAAGTGCCACAGAAGCTGTGGTGTGGAGATAGCAAAGCCTTCAAGCAGTCATTTAGAGAGACTCAAGATGATAAAGGTACCTTGCAAGCTGTTACTGTCTCACACCCTCACCCCCCCTTTGAAATAAAATACTCCAGTAAAAGAATAACTTAAGACAGATTAATCTTCCTTTAAACAGCTTAAAACCAGATTTTTTCCCTACATTGGACGGGTTGTAAGTGTTTCACAGCAGTAGTCACTGTGGATGGTGCTACCCAGGATGAAATGTGTCAGCAGTTCAGCTACTTTTGACGTGTAACACCAATTATTATTTATCCTGATTACACAGTGGCCTGAGATGAGCAGCACAGGTGGGGCAGCTGGCTGAGGAGGAAGAGGAGTTTGCTCAGCCCAGCCATTTATAAAACAGCTCAAGAGACAACAGAGGCAAGGTGCAGAATCACAGGTGATTCCCTCTTGGACACATTGCTGTCCTAATATATCAACTTCAATATTAATTGCAGTAAGGGGAAAAAAAATTAAAAATTGCTATGAAAAATCAATTTGTGCCCTTCTCTTCCCCCCTAACACCCCCTCCCCCCCTTTTTTTACAAAACCCTTTTTCCCTTTTGCTTGATGGTTTCTCTAATGGATGAAAGCAAAGATCACCACACTTTCCATCCCTTAAGATGAATCTTCAGAGTATATAAATTGCTTGAGTAAATAAAAGAAAGGAGGGAATTACTAATTTAATGCTCTTCTATCTCTTGGGGGAAAAGCCCATGTAATTAACTGTAATGAGATTAAACTAACTTGTTGTTATTAATTTCCCAGTGCTGGGGAACTATATCAGAGACCCATAAGGCTGTGTCTTAACCAGCTTTATCAACATTTGGCTTGCATCCTTCAGTTTTAAAGGAAAATGCTTAACTTCATTGAGTTGCAATGCCACTCAGAAGTGTAAGACACTGAATTCGGTCCCTTCAGGTGGGGACTCGAGATTCATATGAAGCTGAGCACCATGAATGGGTGGAGCCAAAAGCAACAAATTTGCTAAACCAGATAAACAGAGGAATAATTATCAAATTCTTACCAAAACTTTTTTCCATTACTTCTTTCTGACACATATCTTGAACATTCACCGTACAGTTCACGATGAACTCTGGGGAGGAGCAGTCATTATTTAGCTGGAACTCCTCGCACTGGTAACACTGTATTTGCAAACCCGAACCTGGAACAGACAGAGATTTGTTCAGAACCAGAGAATGCTTTCTTTTGGAAAGGACCTTATAGATCATCTCATTCCGAGCCCGTGCCATGGGCAGGGACACCACCTGCTCAACCGGGTGCTCCATCTAACCTGCCCTTAAGTAACAGCAATAGTATTAAAAAAACAAACCAAAACAAATAAAAAACTAAACAACCAACACGTGCTGGAAATCTTCCTTCTCTTTCCCCCTTCGCATTTGGCTGTTCCTGGCTATTCAACAGCTCAGCCAAAGTATCCTTTTGACAAATATAAAGTAAAAGAAGCGCTGCCGGCTCTGCGGATGCTCCTCTCCGCGGGGCGGCCGCTCCGGCGCTGGAGACGCCGCCGCCAGGAGGCGACGGGCACCGGTACCGACACCGGCATCGACACCGGCACCGGCGCAGCCCCGCAGCCGCTGCCCATCCATCGCCCGCCGCTCGGCACCCGCGCCCCGCAGAGCGAAACCCGGCTCACAGACACGCTTCGGCTCTTATCTGCGCCGACGGATTTACTTAGCTACTAATTAATTACAAATTATTTAATTACTATTTTGCCATGCACAATTAAAGCGGTGGAGCATCCCTCGCCAGCCGCCTTTATCATGCAAACGAGGCGCTCCCGCGGTTCGCCAGCAGCCGCTCCGCCGGCACATCCCGCATCCCTCGTCCCGCGGCGGGGAGACCTCGGCACGAGCCCCCCGACCTCCGCTGGGAGCCCCGCTGGCACCGACCCCCGGTCCGGCATCCGCGGGCGGCATCCGCCGAGAGGCACCGGGGCTGCGCTGGGGACACCGGCAGGAGCTCTGCGAGCCGCGGGCAGGACGGGGGCTCCGCCGCTCCGTTGGTTTTAGCGCCCCGTAGCAGCTCCGTCGAGGGGCTACGATGGGACGGAGGTTTCCAGCGCCGTCGCGGAGCCCTTACCTGGCGCCAGGCACAATCCCCAGAAAGTTGCAGCGAGGAGGAAGAGCCGCATCCTCCCGGAGCCGCGGCCGCCGGGCTGGCGTGCAGTCGCGAAGGGGCATCAGAAGCCGGGGTGCAGCGGAGACGCCGCGCTCTTGTGCCGCTTCCCCGCCGCCTCCGCTGCGGAGCGGCGCCCCGGGAGCGGCGGCGGAGCCCGCCCTGCCCAGCGCCGCGCTCCAGCCTCGCCGGAGTTGAGCGCTGAGACTGGAGAAACTGTAGGAGAAGCGAGGGCTGGGGGGCGGCTCCCCCCTCCCTCCCTCCTTCCCCCAGCACCATGTGATGCCGGCGGAGCGGGGCGGGGATCCCCGCACCTCAACGGGAGCGCCTCGGGCACGGGCGAACTTCAGCCACGGAGGAGAGGGGAAGGGAGGGGAGAGAGCCCCGCACCGCCCGCTCCGGCTTCGGCTCCGGCTCCAGCTCGCACGGCGCTGCCGCGACCCTCTGCCCGCCGGGGCTGCTCATCGCATCGCATCACAGCACATCCCATCCCATCCCATCCCATCCCCGCCCTGCTCCTCGGGCACAGAGCCCGCGCCGTGTCACCCCGGTCCCTGCGTGTCCCCGCCCGGCCGAGCCCACAGGTGGCAGCCGGAGCGCGTCCGCGGGGAGCGACGGGCCGGGCTCGGCACTCACGGACACCCCGCGGCACCCACGGCCCCCGGAGGGAGGGAGGGGAGGCGCGGCCCTACCATTCCCTCCTCCCAGCTCCTAAAAGGGCATCCCAGCGGAACAAAACGGGGGGGAAAGGGCGAGGGATGGGCCGCGGAGGTCAGAGCCTGCAGCCTCCGCGGACACACGGGATGGGATGCGATGGGATGCGATGGGGTAGCGAGAGCCGTCGGGGGCTGGGCAGTGCCCGTGGGGAGGGAAGGGCAGGGTCAGCCCCGGGTTTGCCCCCACATCGTCCCTGCTGGGACCATCTCAGCGCGTCGCCTCCTCTCCGGATTATTTCCCAGCGATCGTTTCCCAGCTCTGCTCCAAGGAAGAGTTAATTAAGCTGAAATCGCTGTTTAACAGCCCCAGCACTGCCCGCCCATGCTCTGTCCCGGAGCTGTACCCCCTGACCCCAGCCCAAGCTGTCACAGCATCCCCTTCCCAAAACCCCGCAGCACGCACCGGTAGGCAAGAGAAGTTTTATTTACGAAAGGTGTTTTCAATGAAAATCTCTTAAAAGTTGAAAAAGACGATGCAAGTTTACAGCAGAAATGAATTAAAATATAACAAATTGCACAAAATAGTAACACTGATCATACAATATTTCAAAGATTAACTGCTAAAGAAACTGTAGAGTCTAGAAATACTCCAAATATATCTAGTTTACAATTGCTGTACAAAAAGCAGTTATAAATACTTCACATCTAGAAAAAATACACAGAACCTTTGAAATAGACTCTCCCTTACATATAAACAACCTTTGTAGAAAAAAACAAGAACACCCAATACAGCCCAATCCCCCTGCTCCAAGATATGTTTGAACTAGTACTGGTTAGCACCAACATCTTAATGTGTCACAGACAGGAGTTGTTTTGTTTTTTAAAAAATAATTTTAGTGTTCAGAATTTACTTAAGACTAAACAGAGACTAGAAAAGATAACACAGCATGGTACATTTTTAATTTGATGAGAAATGAGCACAGTACAGAGGAGGTGGAAGTTGAAAAGCCACGTTGCAGCCAGAAGTACAGGGTGGTTGATGTGGTTCTCTTCCCTACAGGACCCCTGTTTGTGTCAGCAGTGAATTGCTTTGACCCTGATCTTTCAAACAGTTATGTGCATGATTGATGAAGCCAATGCCAGCAGTATCAGGCCTTTTAATCTATTCATTTTCTTGCCATGTCAAAAGTCAAAACCCTTTTGAAATAAGACACCTGTTGTGAAGTTGTAATAACTGAAATGCATGTTTCCCTAGAATACCTGCATGGAATTGCACTAAGAAGAAAAAATAAAATATGTTTTCTAAAAGGGAGTCCACGAGAGTTTATTAAAGACAACCTGGCAGGCTCAAGTTTATGGAAATGCAGTGTTTCTACATACAGTTTTAAGACTAGGACAATTATAACTCTTTTTTTAAAAAATCTAACAGCTTTTCTTGTTAATATTCACACAAACTTCTTTAAGTTAGTAATCTGCCATTACAGGAGCATAGCACCAATTTAATATTTATTGCTGTCGTGTATCCCTACAAATATATTTTCCCAAGGTATTTACAACTGTACAAATATAGACAAAAGTGCAAAATTAAGACTTTATTCGTTGTGTTGGGTGTGTTGAGCCCCCTGCACCACCGAGATGCTGCCCTGACTTATTGCTGTGTGGCGGGAGCTCAGAACACCCTGAGGCGAGCACAGCGAGCTCCAGGGGGAGTTGCCAAGCAAAGTCTCCTCTCCCTGCTCACTCCACGCTCACCTCCAGCTCCATCCCTGTGGGAAGTGTCCCTAAACGTCGTTGGAGCCTTGGCTGGCACAAGAGGAGAAGCTGTCGTACAGGGAATCACTCAGGGATTCCAAGTTGTCCACGTCCTGCCGGCCCGAGGAAGCTGCTTCCTTCTTTCCATGTTCCTCCTTCTGTCCTTCAGCCTTGTTCAGACAGTTCTTCTCTTTTTCTAATAAAAGTACATTATTGCTGTTAAATTTATTGAGAGACTCCAGGGAAATTTTAGAGACTCTGTTCTGGGAATCTTCTTTTGTTTCTTCAGTTTGCTTCAATTTCTGTAAAAGTGAGAGAAACATTGGAAGCATATTCCTTTAAAAGTTATCCTATTGTACACCATTAATTACCATCTTTCTAAAGTTCACAGGGTGAGAGGAAATAGATTGTTAGATGCTTAAATAACTGTTAAGATTAAATAGAATATTAGTGTCCATTTTAAGATAAATCATAACTTTAATGGTTCTGCTAAGACAAATAGGACTCCATTTAGGTAACACTCAAGTGCTGTTAATATCCTAAGCAGCAGACCCTGGCTATGCATGAGTTAAACATCTCCAGCATCCTCACAGGAGTTCAGATCTTCTCCTGCATGAATACTTTGGGGGGTATGTTTAAACAGGTATTTGTTTAAGTAGAGTTTGAAAAAAGAGAAAAGTGCAGAGGGGAAAACAGCATTTTCCATAAATTAAGGATGCAAATGAAACTTGCTAGGGAATAGCTTCACATTTTGCATGTATAAGCCTATTGATTTCCACAAACCCAAACCCTCTCTAATAGACAAGAAAGCAACAAGACAGGAAATTGCAGTGAACTGGGCCAATCCCCACAGACCAGAATCAATCAGATATTGGCCAGGACTTCTCACAGAAGTGGTGTAATTCTGTGGGAACACTGGACAATGTATTAGCACATTATATTAAAACACACAGTAGGATTGTACCGGGATAATTGTATCCCTTTGTTAGCTACTGGTATTTTCCATCAGAGATCTGACCAAGGAATCATTAGGGAGCTGTGTAGGGAGCAGCTCAATAAAAATGACCTGCTGTTCATATACAGAGTGTTTCAAAATCTGAGTAACTAACTCCTCTTACAGATCGTGTTACCAGAGATATATGGGATAGCATTCAGCATTTTACAATCAACATTCAATAACCTCCTGGGCAGATAAGAGTCAAGCATTCTGAGATATGCCATCAGAGTGCAAAGCCATTCCTCATTTTCGGTACTGCCATCAGATGGCAAAGACAGAATCAGTAAATTACTGTAAATCCAAGGCATCAACGTTTTTGTTTAGCTTGAAAATGAGATGGCACTTTAAGCACACTGAAGATACAGCTTGGGCAGATGTGTGGATGCTGTGGGTCATTACATGTGCAGTTGTAAAGGGTCCTTAGAATTTCCTCCAGAATTCAAGCTTCAAGTCAGTGAAATGTTGTGCATGCTGTGCTGCTTCTCCTTAGAAATCTCTGGCGAGAGGAAGACAAATTGTTCCATAGTTTGATTGCTTGTTTTGATGGCTACTTAGATAAAAATTGAAATGCCAGTCCAATGACTGGTTTTGCTTTGATCTTGTCACATTTTATAAGATGACAATGCATGGATTAGATGACTATTTTTGGAAAACGTTTTGAACAAACTTAGGCAAAGCAACAGGAGATCCTAAAGTCTTAGCAAATGAACATTTTCTGTTTGGTGCATTAATTAATCTTGAGTCTAAAAGGTTTTAGGGAATGTTGTGTTGGGTTCTAATTTTAGGTGACAGTTAAAACTAAGGTCTTTAATATTTGTAATTAAAATGTTTTCTGAAATAGAAGAATATAACCCTTGGTAATGCGAATGAGCACAAATTTAGGAGCCTACAATAGAAATTTTTCACAATTTCACCTTAAAATGTTCTCCCCTTGGCCCTTAATTGAAATACTCAAAAAACTGTTTCATTTCTCTGTAGGCCAGATGAGAATATTCTCAGCCATGGCATCAATAACACACGTTAGCACTTTTAGCTTTTCAGAGTGCTGAGCCTAAAATACTTTATTATATGGCAGACTAAATGATGTTTCTTTGTCTTTAATTTTCCCACTCCACAGCTTTTCTTTGGATAAATGGAATGTGACTGGTTAGCACAGGCTTGGGACTGCAGGGCTCAATACTGGAGTCAGTAAGGCCTGTGATAAAAAACTGTTATTGATTCAGATGGAGCCAATTCCAACTCCTGGGCAGGAGGAGCACCTGGAGAATCTGCAGGACAGAGCAGTCTGGGTGAGGCATCACAATCAGAGGAGGATTTTGGTTATCCTACTGAAGGATGGATTTACACCTCAGGACAGGAATTCATTGGTATATTCTGCATATATGCAGTATCAATAGTTTTTTTACACCCTTCAAGCACAACCTAGGCTACAATCCTACTTTAATCACACCCTAGTTTCTCATTTATTTTATAAAGTACATTAGAGAAACTGCAGGGAACAAAAGTACTCTAAAAATTTTAAGCAAAGACATTGAATCAAGTGAAATTGACGTGAACTGAAGCCCATCAGAGAAACCTGTTGGCAAAAGATCCTGAGTAGTGAACAGCACATCTACAATACATCAGGGCTTAAAGGGAAAACTAATTCTAACAGTGGTAGCAAAATTTATTACCAAAACAAGAAACAATTCAGAAACAAGTTATGGGTATGTTTTTGGATAAAGAGTTGTCCTTTTTAGGTGTCTTTGTGCCCAGTTACATCCTTCTGTAAAAAAACCTGAAGCTTCCTTTCTTTAACACATAGAAGAAAACTCCTAAGCAAAAATGAAACTTTAGGCAGAGATATTAATGTAAGAATCTGCACAATCAACAAATCATTTTCTCTCACAATAACACAATTATGTACATTTCTAGAGCTAAAAAGTTACTGGTCATTTCTTTAACCTTGGTGTGTGTCAGAACAGAAATGTTAACCCAAGAATTTTTTTCTCTAGTTACTATAGATACAACTGTAAAGAATTACCAAAGAGTGTTTATTTAGATTCATCCTTGAATAAGTTTCCTGTTATTCATGGCAGTGTCAAAAGCTGCTAGATGAAACAAAAGGCAAAAGCAAACCAACTATTGTTAGAATTTGATAGATAAATTGTATACATGGTTATGTAGTAACTTTGGGGTTTTTGTGTAGATTTGCTATTGACTGCAGCAGAGTCACAGCTATAACAAAGAACAAGGGTTAGCCCAAAGATGTTAGCATTGTTTGATTTAAAGGAATTAGTTCATTAATGCATTTGAGAGTGACACTGAAGTGACTCAGCAGCTGCTGCAGAATGGAACATGAGGTGGGTGTGCTGTACACCCAGGAGGGCTGGGTGGGATTTGGTAAGAAGTGTAAAGAACATCTAACCTCTAAGCCATGTTCTCCATCAAATCTCTCCTGTACCAGGAGTGCCTTTCTGTGCAGTGAACAGGTGGTTTTGGCACCACAGCAGAGAGAAAGATTCCTGATTTTGCTCAGTGCTGCTGCAAGAGCCAAGATGGACCAGCAGCCTGTGCTTGCTCTCACACAGGATCCTTCTCAGCAGTAATGCCTGAAACCCTTTCAGCCCTCACATGTTGGCTTTGCTGCTTTCTGATCTGTTCTGTGAACAAAGTGAGTGCTGCATTTGCTGGGGATGCTATATGGTTTCCTAAATATTAATTAGGAGAAAAGACAAAAACATGTAGTCAGAGATTTTGGTCTACAAGAGTCATAACAGAAAAAAAGGAAATAAAGGTTCAGTGCAGACAAGAACTGTAGTTTTCACAGTGCCTCTGTAACAGCTCTGACCCTAAAGCAGATCAATGGTTAGTTTCTTTTACTTAACCTAAGTGTATTTTTGTATGGAAAATCTGTACCATTATGGCCTGAGGGCATGGGGAGCATTTGTTGTTCCACTCCACTGCAGGTGCAGAGCTTCCCACAGCTGGAGCTTCTCACCTGCCCAGTTTGGGGTGCCTTGCCCCACCTGAAAGCAGTGACCCGCTGTCAGAAGAGGAGAAACTCTTCCTGACACACACAAGCATTCATCACAAGCCACATCACTTTGAAATAAACCCATGAGTCATGAATCAGAATAATGTTTCCTTGGTGGCAACATCCTAAAGGGAATAACTAAAACCCATTAGTGATGTAATAAAACCTGGCATGTCACTTCAAGCACAGCAAATTAGGAAAACAAAACTAGCCTGCAGTTACACTGATACATTATAAATAGGTGTTATTCCTACATTAATACATCAAATTAGATTTTCTACAAACTGTAAAAATGAGAGGTTACATGTGGGTAGAATGCCTTTCCAGAGCTGGAAGAGCAGCACAAGGATTCCTCAGGAGTGGTGGGAAGGAGGAGAGGGAAGGATGGGCTGGATCACAGGCACAGAGGAGCCCACACTCGTGTGCAGGAAGGAAAGCAGCAGCCATTTCTTGAATGTGGTAGCACACAGAAGCTTTGGATATCTGGAGGTCAGGCTATGCTTATGAGTCCCAGAGCCCAGAAATAGCAATGAACCATTCTGCAGGATAAATGTATTTTCCAGCTGTCTAAGTTTAGTTAACCAGCACTTTAAAGGGCTCAGAATCAGTTACAAAAAGGAATAAAGTGAACTTTATTTATGTCTCTCATGCATTGGGCAATTTAGTTTTTAGATTAACACAAAAGCAGGAAGGGCATTGTTTCAAGTGAAGTATAACTGCAAAACACTATTGGGTAAAAACAACAAAATTGCTATGAGAATTAAACATAGATCAGCAAAATCAATACTTAATTGTATAACTCCAGGTCTTTGGTTTCAGATCTAATCTCTAATAGAAGATACAAAGTATGTTCCCTTTTGGTTTTTTTTAGTTATTGCTCATAACTTTATTGCAAGGGAAAACAATTTTCTAGATTTTACTTTTTAAAAATTGCTTGTTACTCTGTCTGCATATGCTCAGGGTAAACTTGATCCCAGGAGCCACAATTTCTTATTTTAAATTCACAGTTCCTCCAATTTAGCTATCCTCTAACTCCTGTAACTGCTTTGTATTTACGACACAAGGGGTCTGAGTGGGATGTGCTGTTGCAGCACCACGGGCTGCTCATACATAACCTGTTTAGGGGGACAGTTTTAACACATTCTCAGCTTCTGGAGCAAGGAATACAGGGCAGCTTTCTGGCAAGAGATGTGCTGGTCTCATCAGAAGTACCTCCCACTGAATCCTCTGGTGTCACACGGCTGTTTGCAGCAGAAGGTGTCCCATGAAAGGGGCTGGGCAGTGTCTGTCTGTCCTCCAGCCAGGACAGACTGCCATGCAGGCTCTCTGTGCAAGGGGAACAATCTCCAGATCTCACTGAACATCAGGTGAACAAGGAACACTCTGCAGTGAAAATAGTTACCCAGCCACATCCAGCAAACTACAAAGGTGAGAGCTGTAGCTGTGTGACCTCTGCTGCATTACAGCTGAGCTAAAAATGGCATGTTTGAACCTCTTCCTCTTTAAAGCATAACTTTAAATAATAAGATAAGCCTTGCTCTCCATTGTGCATTGTCAGAAGCTTTCATCTATTTTCTGGACTGACAGTAAAATAATTTCTGAAATAATGAATCATTTTTCTTTTTTCTACTTGAGCAGAAATCCTGAAATTATTTTGCTGTAGCAGATAATGACATTCTCAGAGACACACATCAGATTTCAATGATAAACAATAAGTGCCAGCTTCTTTTTGTGTTAAAAAATGCATTGCTAGGAAGCATTTTTAAGTTAATTAGTAAGTTCAGCAGCTGATAGGAAAGCCAGATATACATTGCTATGCATCATCCCCTGATGGCGTTATGGGTAATGTAACCATGACTATGTAATCAAAGTTTGCCCACTGTATTTCAGAGTATAAAAATCTACAAATAGATTTCAGTATCACTTCTCGTGATCCTGAATTGTAAGTGAATTACCTTGGAGGAAAAGCAGCTGATTAGCACAAACTGTGTACAATCCACAGCTGCAGATCTGGACAGAACAGCTATTGCCTCCTGAACTGAGGAGCTGAGACTTATGTTGTCTACAGCTTGAATTCTTGTGTGGTTTAAAAGGAGATAAAAGAATTTGGTTTCGTGAGCTGGGCCTTATGCTTTGAAAAGCAGAATTTTCATAAAATGATGAGATGACTCAGCATTCTAATGCCAAGATTGCCATCCTCATACATGAATATTTCCTCAACATGACATGACTCTTTGACCTGATTAGGTTTATACCAACCCTCTTTGAACTTTGGCATAATTTAATAAACCAGGATGTTGAGGTCTGAGTTCCTGGGCTTTCTGCCTTTGTTCAGGTACAAACTGAATGGCAGAAATGTTATTTTTTCATAGTGCTCAGAATGGCCACTGGCTACATCAACTCTGCATGGACAAAGTTTATTTAAAAAGGAATAAGGAAATCCAATTCTATGTGGCAATACCTTGGAAAGTGATAATGGTGCTGGTGCTCAGCCAAGTGTGTTGAGGCAATGTATTAAAAAGAAAAGCAATTAAACACCAGGACTTTCTCCAGAAGGCAAAGCACAGCCTCACTCTGTTCACTTTGGCAGAATCACCAGTTTTGCTTCTCACAGAGGGAATCTGCCCACTAAAAGCAGTGCTTAGTGCAATCAGAAGCTCACCACAAGGCATTAAGGAAGAAATATCCATGGTGAGAAAGGAAGCTGTTACTCAGTTTTTAGAACCTGATGGACTGAAAATGAACAAGAGATAGGATTCACTTAACTTCTCAGAGATCCTTTTAGCTTTACATGCAGAGGGAGTAAAATAGCAAAATTTTTCTGATTTCCTAGTGATTGAAAAAAACAGCAGTGAAAAAAAAATACTGAAAGGTAAGATTGGTAACAAAGGGACTGAACTTGACCATTTGAAGGTCAATACTCTTCCTTGACAGAATTATATGAAGGGTTATGTAGTCAGTGATAATCAAATGGTACTGGAACTATGAAGTCCTAAATAACTTCACTGTTTCAGTCTTCATCACACTGTATTTCACCTCACAGAATTTAAATATACAGACGTTTGTCCTACTGAATGAAAGTAGTTATCCTTTCCTTGGTGTAAGTATGGCTGATTGCTTCAATAAAGGGGCTTTGTACAAAAAAGGGGCTACAATTTTATCCTAGAATAGAGGTTTGATTGATTTTTTTCTTTTTTTTTTTTTTTTTTTAATTGGGATACTTACATGGACCTGAATCCAGGAGGGGGAAAAGTACAGCTTGAAGTTGTTGGTTATTAAGAAAAAATCCAGTACCGAATGCAGTTCTCAAAGATACAGGTTCTGTCTCTCATTTGACTGAATGAGAAAAAATCCTCTCAAACTCAGTAAATGCAGGATTGTAGTCATATAACATATAATCTCACTGACATTTTCAGTAATCAGAGTAATTTTTTTCTGTATGGCTGAACTCAGACTACTGTTCCTGAGTATTAGCTGTGTTCTTACCTGTCTTCATCTTCCACCTTTGGCTTTTTTGAATACGACAATTCATTCTGGTAGTTACAAAGACTCTTATTTCTCCTCTCTAGTGATGCCTCAGCTCCTGGCCTGTAATGTCTTTATGTCATTCACCTGGAATACTGGAACTGGAAAAATGGAATTGCACTCCAAGACTGCAAAAGGCAATTGCAAGGGTATGGATTTTTCTCACTAGTAAGCCTGTATTTTGTGCACTGGACTAAATTAATAACCTGTGACCATCCAGCTGACCTGTGGGTAAAAAGACAGCAGCAGTAGAAAGAGAATCATGGAATTACAGGAGTGTTTAGGTTGGAAAAGACCTTTAGGATCATTGAGTGCAACCACTGAAGAAGCAAGGTTATGTGGCAGGATCAAGAGGAAATCAAGCAGGATGGAAAAAGCCATGTAGGAATAATCGTCCCAGCTATGAAGACTGACTTGTGGGCATTGAGAGGGGTGTGCTGTGCTCAGGGAGAGTTCAGTGAGCACAAACCTCTGCTGGCAGACCTGCAGAGGAAGGAGAGGGGATGTCCCTTCCTGCGAGCTCTCAGAATGATTCAGGGAGGTGGTTTAAACAAAGTTCCACAGCAAACGGGGGTTTTTTTACTTTCTTTACTTTTTTCACTTTTAGCCTCTGAGGAGGAAGGCAGTTTGGGAGGAGACAAGCAATCTTTCCAGAGCCATCAGTTCCCCTCTGTATGACCACAACACTCAGCTGCTGCAGAGGGAGCTTCATGTCCACAGTGCACACACATCAGAACTAAAGCTCACCAGGAATACAGAGGTCAAAATTTTAGAATTTGGAAACAGGGTCTTCTTCATTCTTAAAAAACTCTGTATTAGCTTGCTTAAACCCCAGTCCAACAACATAGTTTATTTTAGGAGCCTGAAGCTGACATTTCCCTTTCCACTACAGATTTTAATAACTCTACATAGCAGAGATTTTTTACCTGTAATGATTCTAACCAAAACCCACTGCCCTTTCTTTCCCCTTCTGTGACACCTGGCTTCTGAAAGGCTCTAAGGAAACCCAGTTGGTGTGCCCTGCTCTGCACCTTCCCTAAGTGAGGGTCAGGGCTGGGGCTGGGCATTCCTGCACTGGGATAATAACTCCAGGAGGAGCAGGGGAAGGGGGCAGAGCCCAGGCTGCCGTCCCAGTCAGTCTGTAACAGCCTGAACCTCCTGCACACTGTTTTCTGACTGCGCAATGAGAATAGAGAAGTTCCTTTGTAGCCAGAGAAAAGTGGGACAGGACAGAGGCAAATAATGATGCTGGTTGTGTGACTGTGCTTGTCACCTCTCCAGCTGATGTTTGAGCTGAGTCCCAGCACTGATTCAAGCAAGGCATGAATTGCAGATGGAAACCTGTGCTTTAAGTTCATCTGCTAACAAATCCTACATAACAGTACAGTCATCTACATGGACCTTCTAAATTTATGCAAACAGTTTATCTCTGCTGTAGGGCAGAGTATTTCAGGGACAGCAGCACAAAAACCCAAGACAGAGTTTCAGGCACAGGCTGCAGAACCAAATTAAAGTAGAAGGATAAATCCTCTCTTGCAATTTTTGGTTCATTTCAGTACAGCAAGTTGTATCAATAAAAAGCCTATAGTATAAGTCAGCTAGAAAATAAATGCTATGAAGGATGTTCCATTTTATGTGGTTGGAATTTGATTAGTGATTAGTCCTGGTGGTAAAACCACATGGGAACAGTAATCAAGGGTTCTCTACTGCAGTTCTGCAACAACAGGAAAACACTGTTGGCTCATGTCCTATTCCATGATGGGATATTAACCTAAAATCTAATTAATATATGAATGAATTACATTTCTAGAAACATACTATATTATAATCAATTTTAAGTGAGTTCCTAACAGGAGATAAGATGAAGAAAAAGCTGTAGAATTACCAGAGGCTGATAAATTCTGTTTACTGTGACTGATGATTTTTATGGAGGATAATTTTACAATCCATCAAACTTTTGTCAGTTCAAGAATCATGCTGCCAAACGTATGCAGTAAATTAATTTTTAAATTTACATATTTATTAAAAATCTTATTGAAAACAGCAGGAAGTAAGCCTTGTTTGAATAATAAAATAACTTGTTATTCTACTGGAAAGAAAACAAAAACCCCCCAACCTTCTATTAAGATGATTTTATAGCAAGGCAATAATTATAAACAACTACATGAATTAGTTAACCAAACACTGTATTAAACCGCCAACCCCAAAATTAATCAAGAATTTAGAAAACCTTTTGGAAGATAATCAGGTAAAAAAATGCAATTTAAAAGGGGAGAAATTAATGGCTGAGTTTCAGATGTGCTGGAGGACAGGTTTTCCAGGTGCCTGCCTGGGGCTGAGGGTGCTCAGGAGGAAGGGGTGACAGCAATGCCCCCATGCACGTGGCCTCAGGGAGGTGCCCACTGGGATTTGGGATCTTTGCTGCCTTCCCTGCAGATTTCTTTGGCTGCTCCTGACACTGGGGCCAGCAATTCACACTCTTACACCTACTTTGCGGGTACAAAAATGCATATTGGGGTACCTGCAGGGAATAGGCAACTCCTGTCTGAAATGCTGATTGCAGGTGATAGTCCCTTTTTTTAACTCTAAAAGATGCTCAAAAACAAACACTGTTTGTTTATTATTAGGAGAATTAAGAATTAGGATGATAAGGAATAATCACAATAAACAGAGCAATGCTGGGCACCAAGATGACCACTGCTACAGCTGCAGATGGAAGCTCCTCCAGCCAGGAAATTTATAAATGCTGAACTTTCCTCCTGACTGAATTAAAGCAGTGCTATCCATTTTGATTAACATGCATATCATCTGGCTGTGATCCGAGGGGAATTTTAGGTAATTTATGGATTTAGATGTGTTTACTTCATCTTTTAGAAACGAGTACATCTGTTTCTGGTCATGAGAAGCTCTCTCCTGCTTGGTGGCCCAGCCAGGCATACAGAGTGTGTCCCCTGGGACCTGGCAGGAGCCATCAGGGGCTGAAAGCTGTGAGGGGCACTTGTTTCTACAAGTTTTATGTTTCCCTGTCTTATAAGCCATGACCTAACCCTTGACTGTTCTCCTGCCACTAAGATAATTAAGAATGCTATCAGATTCTTGGTTCTGACAAAGGAAACCCATAAGCTACTTCCCAGTGATTTGGGGTTCCAACTCATTAAACCAGAGCTGGGAGAGTTGACTCTATTACTCCTGTCTATGAGCAGAGACGTGAGTTTGAACTATAAACAGAACCAATTCCATTAACATTTCTCAACGCTTTCAAGAATCAGAGAGACACAGTTTTCTTTGAGACAGAAAACTCAAGCACAAGTGCTGGACAGACCTTTGCCTTTCCACCCCCAGCTTCTCTGGATGCCAGCAAAGCTCAGCTTAAGCCTCTGACAGGACCTGAAAGGGAGGTAACTGTTTGTGCTGAGCCCACGTGGGCTGTAAAAGACCCTTCCCAAGTTATGAGGTGATATTTTGGCAAGGCTTTTGGCAAGACTTTTTAGGCTTTTTCAGAGAAAGAAGGCACAGTGAAAAGATACATTGGGAACCCTGGTTTTGTGGGTTCTGACCCCCCTTGTCTGGCTGTGGGAAAGCCTCTGCTGGGTATGACTAAAAAAGGATTTTGGTGTGAAGAAGCAGCAAAGGCTCCTGCTCCCACAGTAGGCTTCCTGCAGGGGAAGAATAAGGGTTTTCTTTTGCATTGATTTCACTGCAATTTCTGTATTAAAAAGAGAAGTGTGTGAAGTGACAGCTGCCACATGACTGGATCTGTTGGGCAAATGCTTTAGGAGATTTATTGACTTTAGCAATGCAGAAGTGTTACTGCAGCATCAATGCTGCAACTGCAGTGAGATTCTGGTGATACAGAACATGTTCCTGTGCCTAAACACAGATTGTAATATTGTTAATATAATAGGCCACTAGGAGGACTAAAATACAACTGGAATTCATGCAGACACACTGTACAGCTAATGCACACTCACGTTTTGAATGCCCAAAGATGACACAAACAGAAAATCAGGATGAAAATACAGAACAAAAGCAGTTGCCAGGCCCTATTAGTGAATGAATAATCTGAAAAAAATGTTGCTGAAAATGAGCTGGCATTTAATATCTATTAGAATACCAAAAAAAAACCCTTTTAAGTGTTAATTTCTTCAATATCTTCGATTATTCAGGATTCAAATACTCATAAAAATTGAATAAAAATTTCCTCCATGCCCAGGCATGGCTAGAGCCCTGTATGGACAGGAGGACTGCTTAGGTGGTAGAGTTCTGCCCATGCAAAACTCTTAGCAGGATCAGGGTATGAATTTGCTCCTGACATTCAGAAAATTCCTCATCAGAGGAGCAATGTGTTTATGGTTAGCCCTTGTAATGCAAGATTCCATCTTGAGCAAGAATGCTTGATGAGAATATTAAGTGATAATGATTATTTGCTTAGTGCTGCTATGGGGCCTTCAAAGCTCTCAAAGCAGCCTGCTAACAGTACTAGATTAAATTCCAAATGCAGCTGGAAGGTATTATTTATATTCTTTATTTAAAAAATGGGGAATTTAATAGCAAGAGAGGCTTAGCAATTTGGACATTCAGCCAGAACATCATCCCTATCTCCACAGTCCTGCACTCATGTCTGTTAAGCTTTTTGAATGTATTTGAGTATTTTTTTATTTGCAGGCAAAAATTTCTCTGTGGAAAGGCAGAGGCCTCACAGAGGTTCTCACTAGGGAGCATCTGAAATACTCTTCAACATACAGAACCTGGCATTTAATCCACTGAACGTGGTAGTTAATCAAATGTTTTGCACTGCCTTTAGTAGAGTTTGGATCAGAATCTTGATGCATTAGAGAAATAAATTATTTAACTTACTGAGTTCCCCTAGAAACAAAATATTGAGCTGCAAACAAAGCTAACAAACACCAAATGGGATGCCATCTGCTGCAATGAACAGAACATGACCAGTTCCCCCCATGCTTGAGATTTCTCCAAAATACAATTTGAAATACGTTTGTTAAACTCCCAACTGTCTCACAGAATTGGCTTAGCACAGGTTAGCAAATTCTAGTGCCACCAGAACTAGAATTTGCATAGCAAGGCAGGCTATGATTTGTCAATTGGAGTTGTGGATGATTTCACTCCTGTTGGAGTGCCCTGGGTAAGCCCCCAGGGTTTTGTGCTGTCCAGAGCCTGTGGAACCTATGGAGATTTTTCACTTCATGCTCTGTGCCCTGGGGCCTGTGGACTCTGAGTGGTTTCTCCCCGTGAGTAAATATGAATGGTAATTATCCACATCATGCTGCATTCATAAATCTGGAGTTTTCTATCCTCTGCCATCCGGACTCTGTGCCTACCAGAGAAACAGGATATGGAGGCAAAAGTTCTGCTTCCCACAGATGTCTGTGCCAGGAATGGCACGAGATAGCTGAAATCCCAAGTCCCTGCTTTGTATGAAAGTTTTTGGCTGTGGAGGAGAGAGAGTGGGCTCCCCAACACTTTCACAGGAACAGAAGGACAGCGCTGAGCTAAAAGCAGAGCGTGTGACGCCTGTGGGTGACATCAGCCTTAGCCCCCTTTCCTCTTCCCAAGCACACTAATTGGGCAGCCAGGCAGCTTCATGGAATGGGAGGAGAAACCCAGCAGGATTTGCCTTGTAGAACAAGACAAGAAGATAAATGTCCTCATACCTAAATTCCCTGCCCATCCAGAGACTTCATCTTCGCGTGTCACCAGGAGAAGTGATGAAACTGCCACAAACAGACAGAAGCTGCAAAGACAATTTAGTTTTCAGCAGTCAATCAGGAAGGCTCCAGCCCTCACATCACACAGATTCTAAATGGTGGCTGCTGTCCTTGGCTTGCTCTGCTGCCTCTGTTTTCAACACCATGTCACTAATGATGTCATAACGCAGTTTCCATGTTTTCACCATGGGTTTCATTTGTAGAAATGCTGTATCAGAAATGTTGAGCTCTCTGCACCCTGGCTTGCCATAGTGGTTGTAGGAAACATTAAAAGATAGGATGATGTTCCTATAATGGTGATAGTAAAAATATTCTGTAAAATGATACTAATGCAAGTTTTAGCTTTTTCCAGCTGCCCATACGCTAATGTTATGGAAAACGCAATAAAGAAATGGACTTAGAAAGATGAAGAAATTCATTATGATATGATCTTAATGGGAGCACAGTAGGACCAGATTAGAAATGCACAGTATTTGGCCTTCCTTTCAACCTGGGGGAAATGTCTGCTGATGTTCCATGTCATTGCCCATAGAAGCTGGATGTTACAGACCAAAATTCTGCCAGTTAGAGGGAGAATATCGAAACCAATTTTCAAGCACCTCTATAAACTCCATGATTTTCACAGGACCCAAATAACATAAATTGGTTAGAGACATCAGCAAAAGCTACAGATTTGTGGCACCTTTCAAAACTGGGCAGCTAAGTGTCTAAATATCCATTTAGGCAGAGCCATTAAGAAAAGAAGCTTGAAGAAACCCTGACCTTTATTTTTACTGATTACAGGACATAAAAAAGTCTCCTCTTAGTCTATGCAGAGAAAAATAATTCTTGCAAGAGCAACCAGCAAGCACATGCTATCTGCTCTGCTACTTTTGCTCCTCAGTTTCAAGCATAATCTTTTTCATTTCAAATCTGCTTTTTGTCTTATTCTATGTGTTACCAACAAGTTTCCCAATCTGGTAACTTTTTTTTTTTGTTAGAAGAAATATCATAGACTATTACTGCATATTTAATATTTTAATTTTATAATCCACAGCGACACACACTATTCATATTTAATTTCTTCTTCTCCACCCACTTCTGCTTTACTCTTCATCCTCCCAAACCCATCTGAGACCTTGTTTTACAGTTTGCTTTACAGATCATTCAGTAACCCATAGGATATGTGCATATGTAATAGGATGCCAGAAAAATCACTTTAAAGTGTTTGACTGGCAATTTTTTACATAATAATCACTTGGGGTTTGATTTGCTGAGATTAACGCTGGAGTAGCTAAGAGAAGTTCTTCAGACTACAGTCTTTTACAGTAGGTAAAATTTTTAGTGCCCTCTATTAATGAGGAGGCGAAGGATGGAGAGATTGAGAGAAGGTGGCACTAATGGGAGCAGAGCCACCAGGTTGTGTCTCAGTCCCTGATGAGCAGCTCAGGCTGCCAGGACCCTGACATGTGCTATGGAAACGTGTATCACTCCTAGCCTTTGTGAAGAATAATTACACATCTGAGTTATGTAACCACATCTTGTGCATTTCCCAATGTTCCCTGTGTCACTTTTTGCTACTAAATCTGCTAAATACCATGGTTTTTTCTCCTATCAAATACAAACATTGCTTTTCATTAAATTAATATGAATGCTGCAAAAGTCTGCAACTCATGTATTGGGGCCTAAAATATAGAAAGAGAAATCTTTCTATAAAATATAGAAAGAGACAAAATATTACACTTTGAGACCTGCTATAAAGTAGAAAGTTTGAACTTGCAAAAAATATTTACCAATATTTTCCTTAAGGATATAGAGAGTCCGTGGGTCATACTGCACAAAATCTAGTATAACTTCTCATTTCAATAAATGGCAAATCACTTTGGGGAAGGGAAACCAGCTAGTGGAACAAATTCTAAACACCAAAAAATTATTTCAATATGTTTTTTGTCAATATTTGACATAAAATACCACATTGATTAGGATATTATTGTCATGTGCATATGGAAAGAAAAAGCGTCCTCTTAAAAACAGAAATAATTTGACAACATATTCTCAGTATATTGCCACAATTCCTGCTACCATCATCTGTGTAACTTATTCCTCATGTACTCTGCTTGGTACAGAACTCTCACATAAAATATCAGTAATTTCCCACCCTTCTCTGCATTGTGTTTGAGTGCTTTATGCAAAACATCACTGTTATAGATGGGCAAGGCAAGCTTCAGCTGGAAAAACAATCCACAAAAATATTACAGCCTTTATTCATGTCATTTAACTCTGCTAATCACATGGTCCTCTCCTCTTGGAGTCAAAATATTTTCCAGTTTCAGAAAACAAACAGCTCACTGAACACACCTCTGTGCCTTACTGCTCTCATCTTGATTGAGTCAATCCAGTGTTTATTGTATACAATCTATTTTTCAGCTTTCTCTTTTATTACTAATATCATTACAACAATTACACTATCTCACATGCTTACTAATATTTATAATTTGTTGCTTTTAATGTCTCCTGAATTCTATTTTGGCCCACAGTATTATTATAATGTTCCTATTCCACAGAGAGAGAAATGAAACCTGCAGCTTTATTTCCAGAGATGGGAGACTGAAGAATGCCTGGTTACAAATGGCAGAAACACGAGTGCACTTTGGGCCATGCTGCAAATCACATCAGCTCCGTCTGTCAAACCTCTGAAAAACAGCCCAGTACATTTTCCACTCGAGGAAATCACTAGCAAATTATCCCTTTATTCTGTATGTACTTTTGGTCCTTATTAGACTAAAGGATCTTCCTGCTTTCCACCTAAGAGCCCCTGTGCCTATGAAATCCAGATGTAATCTCCAGTTGTAAAGGCAAATGGACTACTATAAAGGCACTCCAATGAGTGCAGGGCAGGGGGGTGGGAAGGGTCTGAATGTATCAGGGTCTTATCCACACCCTGCTAATAATGCAGCTACTCATCCCTGCTGAGAAATGACCTGGGGTGGCCAGGCCATGAGAGCTGTGACAGGGCACACTGCCTGGAAATGCACAGCTCTGCACAGCTGCTCTGTGCTGTTCTCTGCTGCTCTGTGCTGTTCTGGGCACTTGCACATGAGCAGCTTTGGGCCAACACTCATGGATTCTGGCAAATGAACTCCAGAGCTTTCTGTGACATCTGGCCCAGTGGGTAAGGTGGTTTTGCAGCTCCCACTGTTGAAAAGCTTCCCTCTGTAATTTGAAATTACTTGCTGAGATGGTGGGATGTGGGGTTTCTGCTCCAGTGATCAGGTTTTTCCACTCTGAAAGGGCAAAGCTCTCCCCTCCTTACAGAGCCAAAGGGGTTCAGTGAGCACAAGGCTCCAGCTGTGGCCACGGGACATCTTGGCTTTAAATCTCAAGCACAGACATCTGCACCTGGCAGCTGACAAGCCACACAGGCACAGATCACTGGGGATGTTCAGCACTTGGTGACACTCTATGGAACTGCACCTCCCTGCCCAGCAATGCCTGAAGGCCTTGGATTTCCTATTGCCACTTCTCCACATCTTCTCTCATCTTCTCTCACATCCAACCCATTCTCCTGCTAGCCTTGCACACCATGTGTTCTAAATGCCACAGAGCCCGCTCTCCTATGCCAAAGACTTTCTGTCCCTCACTGATACCCAAATACTCTTAAAACTATGTGCTAAAAGATATTTGAGTTAAAATGTCACCACCTACCCATGCCCATAAATACACTACCCAAACATAAAATAGCCTTTGTACCAGCTGGAGGGCTAGTCAGAATGGGCTGTGGTGGCACAGTACTAAAACTACTGAGGCCATTAACGCTGGAAGCAGAACTGCTTCAGCAGATAGCAGCTTCCAGGTTTTTTTTTAGGGTTATCTTTTTCCTAAAAATGTCCCTTGCATATCATTAAAAAAGTTATTTTCTCCGGTGGACACTGCATTCCGAATGTTTTCTCTTGCCAAAGCCTTTTAAAAACTTAAGAAAGTTATGGAGAATGCTATCAACCTCCTTGCTGAGCCACTCTCCATTGCATAATTTTTTACTAAAGCTCCCAGCAGCATAAGAAACCTCAGCAGTTTCACCTAGAAGGCACAGGGAGAGAAATGAGTCTCCTATAACTGCAGCTTTTTACTGTTGCCAAGCCAGTTCCTCAGGCTGGCTGCAAGGATGTTCTTCCACACCACACAACATTTCTCTTAAGTGATGTGTGTCAAGTGAGGCTTTGGTCCCAGAAGACTGCCTAGCTAGGCTTCAAATTGCTTGTTTTGCTGTCTCTTCACTTTATTTTTTGGGGGCAACTTTGATGGCAAGGTATTAGAAACAAAAAAGATCTCATTGGGAATATAAGGCTTGGAAGCAGATCTTAGAATGTGAACTTGTCCTGTGGAGAGGAAAAACATGCAGATACAAGTGATTTGTTGATGTCTGCAGATGTCTTAGCCTATTTCTAATTTAACATGAGCAAATCAGACTTTAGCTTAGAAAAAACAACTTTAATTCTGCATTATTCCCATGGGTGGTATGGTCAAATCTGCTTTCCTATCAGACCATGCTCCTGTGGTTTTTGTCACTTAGGTTGTCAAATACTCCTGTATAATTCCCCTGACAATGGGTTTTACATCAACTCAGGCAATTACTCAGACAGTCCCTGCTTTGATGGCACAAGTATTGCATCACTCATCTGAGAATCAAACCCCTCTGATTACACAGAAAGGAAATCTGGCAGCCCTAAGCCTGTCAGAAGGAAAATCCTATTGAGGCAATTTTGACAAAATTGGAAAATGTGCAGCTCAAATGTCCCCACGAGGCCACACTCAGGGATCACATGGTGGTGCTGAGTATTAATGCCTCCAAATGTTTACTTTACTAGATCACCTCTCTGAACATATGCAATGATCTGATGTATTCATTCCTTACTTGAAAGAAAAGCAATGATCTCAAAACACCAAAGATGGATAAACGAGACTGCAGACCTCTTTCCCATCTACAGATTGTAGCAGTTTCTTGCTTAATATCCCAGGTTCATCAGGGCTAGGAGAGCAAATAAAGCTGATTTCCTCCCCACCTCATCATCTTCCTCTCTCTTTTAAGCCTGACAAGAAAAATAGCAAAGAGGAGGTGAGGTTTCTGTGCTTGATATGATGGAAACTGAATTATGCAATTAGTACACAGAAACCTACTATCACCTAATTTCTGTATTTGATCCAGCCCATTAGATTATTTCTTTTACTGACAAGGGATCTCTTCTACCTTCCATTACCTTCTGGTATAATAATTTGTAAGAGCAGCTTCAAACTCCATATTTGCAGTAGCCCACACATTGTACAAAACAAGCCAAGACCGAGGTCCTCAGGAGCATTTGCTGTTTTCTTCTGGCTGTAACATGACATAGGTGTTGCTGTCACCAATTTCCAGACAGCGAAACAGATCCTGCTGGCCCAGCAAAATATCACCCAGGGCTGCTCCAGCTGCAGGTGTTCATGTTATATGAAAGTAAAAGGAAAGAAGTTATTTAGTGCTCACCAGAGTGTGCCCTGAGATGTGGTTTCACTCTCAAATACAGATGGTAACTACAATAGCTGACTTTTGTTAAGTTTCCCACAGAGGAAAGTTTGGGGCAATGGTCATATTTTTAACTTTGGGTTGAAAGTCTGGTATTCAGGATAAGGCAGCTGCTGGTCAGGGAAAGGAAGAAAGCTGTTCCCCAGGGCAATACCTCCTTTCCAGTTTAAAGTCTTAGGATAGAGCTCTTCCCAAGTGCTAATTGGACCCAAATCATTATCTTAGGCTTTTCCACATGTGATAAGCAGAATCCCTCCCTAAGCACATCTGATAATGGGGAAAAAAATTAATTCTCTGTGAAAGCAGAGTGCACATGGTCTCCTCAGAATTACTTCAGATACTCAAACATGGAGACTCCTTTTCAAAAGAGACTTAATTCAAGAGCCAAAGAGCTTCTCTTTTTCAGAGAGAGAAAAGCACCTTCAGAAGGGGTCTCAAAGAACCCCAATCAGGCACACAAACTTTTCTGGCACATTCTCCAAGATCTGCCTAAAGAGGTGAGCAGTACCCAGTGTGCTGCCAGCTCATACCCAGCTCAAGTCTTACTGATCTCTGTAGATGAGCCACAAGGAGAAGCAGCTCAAGCCTTTCTTTATTTCCCCCTCACTCTTGTTTAGTGCAGCCTGCAGAGGTGTCAGGGCTGCTCTAAGTGATGCTGTAACTCAGCAAGGCTGGAACACCCTCTCTGCTATCAGCTTAAATGCCTGGAGATCCTGGAGGATGGCAAGTGTTGTGCAATTACCAGATTTTCTTGTTTCCAGTCCTTTAGTGGGTATTCTCTCTGCTAATAGGAGGATGTGAGCACAACAGGTCAATCATACAGCATTAACTCCCAATCAGCCCACTCAGCTGTAAAATCCTTGAGTTTATCTGGGAATGCTGCCAGGTCAGTCCTATTTGTAAGTGCAACCTAAACAGCAGCAACATCTCTAATTTTTCCTTGGCCTGTATTTGCCAGCTCTCTCTAATGCCTACTTGAATTTCCAGGCACAGGGATTTGATTTCATTCATGAATCATCTGTTCCACACACCCAAATCCTGCATGGTGGATGTGGCCATAACTCACAGTGCACAGAGAAAACTCCTTTGTTAAATGAGTCCCCCAGTTCAAGTCCCCGTGCCATTGACAAGGTAACTGTGCCAGAAATGTCTGTTTTTTATGTATCTCATCACAACTGGGGGAAAACAAGAGGAATTAGAAACTTCTGATGGCCACCAATTCCTTCCATAAGGGATCTTTTCTTTAAAGTTCTCAAGTCATGCTTGAAATCCCAAGCAAGCCTTGATGGTGAAATAAATTGAGTAATAGGGGCAAAGAGAGCAAGAAGGGCTGTATTACAGAGTAAAAGCATGTGATGGTTGGTTAAGGACAGAGAAGTAACATATTTTCCATAATTCTTTGGGACCATAAGGATGATTAAGTAATAAAATCTTTGACCAACTCAGTTACTTCTCCTAATGGTTTCCTGTTTGATTATAAAATATGTTAACAAACAATGGGCCTGGGGAATGGAAATTCATTATGTTTTCTGAATTCTTGTAAGAAAAAAGTCACTTGAGCTATGAAGTCTAAATGGTAAATTAACTGATGAAATGTGAAATAATTTTTTCACTGCATAAACGTGGTCATGGTGTTGGCAAAGTGCTCAGGGCACTCCCAGGGTACAAGGAATAGGAGCAGCTCTTCCATGCAGGGCTCAGTGAAGTTTCACTGACAGGGTGTCTCCCATAGGCTGCCTGCAGTGGACTTCAGATCAGGTGCTGCATTTATTGTATTAAACCAGAGAAGTTACTGTTCAAATAAAAAATAATTCATTTGATATATTTAAAATTAATGTTTCTTGTTTGGAAAATCTTGCATGAGGAAAATACAACACGGTTGTTAATTGATTGAAAGTTTTCTGCTGATGATTCAATGCATTTTATTCCTTTTCTTTGAAATTGTGATTTGATTTTCTCATCCAAAATTCTGCAGTGTGCCAAAGGATGACATAATTTCAGAATATGTTTTTCAGGTCAAAATAAAAGTAACGTAAAATTGGTCCTAATGCCAAGAGAATTTAACCAGGATTCTATTTCAGACTGTAACAGTAAGTATTTTTCCTTTCAATGTCTAAAAGCACTTTTTGATTCCTTAAACTGTCCCTGCAGTGTCCCTTTATCACAGTAATGGCCCATCAGTTGTTTCTCTTCTGGAGCTCCTGTACAGTGCTTTTTTTGCTGATGAAACTTGCTGTGTATAAACTCTGGAGGCAATGCTGGAGGATGCACTGGTTGGGAATGAGACAAATCAAATGCCAAGTCTGGGCTAAGAGAGATTCCTGCCTCATTAGAGCCCCCAGCCTGCCCCACTGCCATCCTGGAGCAGCACAGCCCCATTTAAAGGGCTCAGAGGCTGGCTCAGCACACTTGCTCTTCACACAAGCACTGTAAACTCATTTTGCCCATTTTTGATGCACATCTTTGGTTTTTGCCTTTTGGGAATTAAATTCAAAGCCTGTACCATTTCCTGTTTCAAAATACCAAATATTCTGCATGAAAGCTGCATTATTCTCCCCCCAGAATTTATACACCTAGATTTTTTTTTTTATTTGTTTGCCATAAGTGCCTCTGTCTCTGCTGTCCCCCTTTTTTTGTGGGTAGTGTTGCAGATCACACAGCTCTGATTTAAACAGACTGTGGATCTTCTCCTGTTGGACAAACTGCAGGTCAGAAAAATCTGCTGTGCTGTTTCAAACAAGGAGTTCAGGGCAACCTGCTTTTCATGGTTACTTCCTCTCATTTGTCATTCTGAAAAGTTTAATACTAATAGGCGAATCTCTAGTGCTTTATTGAGCTTCTGCTGTTCAGGGAGAGGCAATACTGTTTGGAGAGCTATTTCAGACCCTTAAAAAGTAAACTCAAGAGCTCCCCAGCATAATGCATGAAAAATGCTGGTGCTGGCCAAGCTACACCTGATGGCTTTTGGTCAAATGATGGAGTTTTACAGGATGCTAAGGCCTCTTCAATGGCTTTCTTTAGGTTTTGAGGCTGATTGGGCACATTGCAGAGACATCATATACAAGGAACGCATGAAAAGAATTAATTAAAAGTAGATGCAACTCTGAGTCACTTTTCTATACTGGAACCAAATCTAATTGCTCTGTTAATAGCAAAAGACCTTGGCCTTCAGAAGGCAGAACTGATTTTTATGTATTTTTTTCATATACACACACACACGCATATATATATATGCACACATATATAATTCATCTCCTACACATAATTAAGCTCTGAAATTCTGGATGTTCAAGATGAGGAATTAAGTGGATGCTCAAATTATTTTCCTGCACATATCCTTTTTAACACCCTTCTGCTGCCCTTTTTCCTTTTTTTTCCTTCCCAACTATGAAGTCAGATTATTTAAAATTGTTCTTTCTAATATGACCCACATATATTAAAATGGAATCATATTCTGGGTACTAATGAAATTGGGTTGATTGGGAAATGAGGCACATACTTTTCAGGATTTTTCTTTTGAAGTTTGTGGTCAATTTAATATTCAGTTAAGCGGGACTTTGATGCCAAAAGAATTGGAATAAATAGGAGTACTGCCATTTTGTTCTTCATATTCCTTCTGCATATTTGGCCCAGATTCCTGAAAGCTCTAAGACTCCAACTTTGGTTAATCACCTCTGAAGTTGCAAGGCACAGTCCTTTCCTGAAACTGAAAACTGGGGTCTGGGAAGAGATAAAAATTCTCTTTCATTTATGCACTACACCAGTAAATTTCAAACCAGCAGCTCATTCCTTATTTTCTGCTACCACCTTTGTTTATAGCGTAACACTCCCTAAATGGGCTGAGTGCTGTACACAGAAATAAAAGAGCTTGTGCCTGAAAAGAAGAGCTGGGGAAACAGACTGAAGATGGAAGCAAAATGATTGCACTGGATCATGACTGGGCGTCTCTACTTTCAAAGAAATTGGCTTGTTAGATGAAAGGAGAGAGGGAAGGGAGTGAGATGATGAGAGGAGAAAGCATGAGAACAAGAGGTTGGAAAGTTCCTTTTCAGGGTTGCTGAGACTCTGTGATGTCAGTTCAATACTCACAGACACAGAAAAGGGAGTGGATTCACATGAATTAAGAGGAGAAAACAAATTTGTTTCTGTTTAGCACTAAGGTCAACTCATCAGATCAGAACTGGTCTTCACCAAAATAATGTTTAAAACCATCAAATCTGACACCAAGATCTCAGAATAAACCAGGAGATAGATGTTTTCCATAGCATAATTTCATCTGAATTTTCAGGAATACTTCTCCAGAGTTTTAAGCAATTTAATCCATGTTGTTCTATATAAGCTATCTAATTATATGTGGAGGCGCAGCCTTAAAAGATAAATCCTGTGTTTACTTGCTAGCTTTAAATTTCAACTCCTCACTAATGGTGGAGTACCAGCTCTAGCCTGTCTCTACTTGTCAATTTTGTAAGCCTAATTTTGTGACAGGTGAGCATTCAAATGTAACATTCTGTTCTAAAAATATTCAGATCTTTACTCTTCTGCAGGTCATGTTTTTTTCCAAGTCTGCCTGGTTTTAGTAATCAATTGACACACTGGGGAATAAAACAAAAGGGAAGTAAAAATAATAATGAGCAAAATGAAAAATAATATAAAAATTACAGTAACTCACACTTGGGCTCTCCTTGGTCTTGCTGTCTTTACTGGAAGCTCCACTCAGCTGCTCAATTAAACTGTAATGCGCCAATTGTTCAGGTCCATCCTCTCCAAAGTGGCCATACAGACTGTGTTGGTATAAATCCAAAATTGACATTGGGTTCCCCAAAAACGACCTTCTTTGACTTTGTTTTTCCTGCAAAGCTGCAAGAGATGTGACAAATAATATCATTATGACAGTCCACATAGATTTTAATGTAATTTTTAAAATTTAAAAAGTATTTAAATTGGTTTTTAAGGTATTTGAAATTCAATGCAATAGAAACATTAAAAATACTACTTTCTAATTCTCCAATGTATATACAGGGGACTGTTCACACTTAATGTTTGAGCTGGAGGAGATAGTATGAGACAGACAGAATTAATTTCTTTTCTTTTCAAATTATAGACAAGGTTGTTAATTTGGGGGATCTTCTCACTTAATTATTTGCAGAAAGGTTATGTTCTTCTCTTTTAATAGACTTACATGGCAGATGTGCTAAGTTCCTTTAGCATACCTTTCAGTTTGGCTGTACTTGGGAATTTTTTCCTTTTCACTACATTTTTATTTAATGAATACAACAGCATAAAAAATACACAAGTAAGGCAAGAAAGTGGTGCTTGTTCCAGAGCCTGCTGTAGCACAACAACATTAGGAATAAAGCCCTGGTTTCCGAAGTCCAAGGCTGAAAACTCATTCAGAAGAACAAAATAAAATGAGGTGAATTTTCTGCAGCTTCATGAAAGCACACAGGAGACAGATGTTTATGTGAAAATTAGGTTCTTTAATCACAATTCTTGTTACACAAACTTCAACTCTGCCTTATAACCTACAGCCTTAGGAGAAGGTCTGTCTCCAATGCCTCTAGCAGAATCACATCAGGGTAGAACTAATTTATAATATTGAAATCAAAACGCTTTTATGGTTGGAAGAGAAGGGTCTGGAATATTTGGCAGATTCCCTGTTACTCTACTGACCTTCTCTGTAACATTGGGCAATGCACTGGGAATCGCATGCTAAGCCCATTAAATCAACAAAAGTCTTATCATTGACTTTTAATAGCCTTTGCATTGGACACTCAGTCTTTCTGTTCCCTGCTCATAAATGGAAAATGAAAATCATTCCAACATTATAATTGTGCACCCAGTGAGTTTGGGGATTTGGCTAATAAATGTAATTATCTATTCATATAAAAATATTCTCTGTAGATTTGCTGGAGCCCCTGCCCCAGCTTCATGTGGATGTTTTGACGTTATATCAAAAGTGCATAAAGACACTGAGACCTCTGAACACAGAATGGGATAAAGTATGGTTGTTAATTCCATGTGAGAACAGCATTTAGAGAGCACAGCACAGAAACCCTGACTATGAGGAATGAGCACAGAGGAAATACTTTTGCAATAATGTGTCATAATCTTCTATTTGTCTCAATCACCATTATGTATTTGTTCTCTTACTGTCTTAAAGGGGAGGCATATACACAAAATTAATGAATCTCTGTGTAGGATGGTCACCCCAAGTCATGCTTAGATATCATGAATCTGCTGCCATTTAATGCAACTGCTAACACATGATAAAATAAGGGGTTTTTTTTTTTCTGCAAATTGTGATGAATGCAGGAAAGAAAAAAGCTTATTTACTTATTTTAAAAAAACACATTTATTGCATTAAAATATGCTTTGTAAAAAGCAAAATCTGTAAAAATAAGTGTTTATGGGCTGACTAAAATGACTTGCAATATTTTCTACAAATTATACCCACAAAACTGCAGCACTAATGTAAATAAATGGTCCTAGCTTGCTATTCTGCTCTCTCCCATGGAATCTCAGGCAGTGGGTTAGCTCTGAAAATGCCAAATTTTGGAGACACTGAAGGGCTCAGCATGCAGCCACCCGTGCTGCTCTCCGTGCCATCATCACCACCTGGTGAGGGTGCTGCAGGTGCTGATCTCTGCCAGGCCAGCTTGGGGCTGCTCAGGGCATCAGCTCCAGGCCCTGGCCAGAATTCCCATCTGCAGGGACCCCTGGGCTGCAAGGACAGGGACAGAGCTGCCCTCCCCTCCCCAGGGCACACATCTGCACAGGAAGCACAGTAGGCTGGCGATGGAGGCAAGGCAGCAATTTCCCAGCTTATTAAACACACAGAAAACTATTATCTCAAGAACTTCACTTAATGTATTTTTATCTACTGGAATTCAGTAAATTCCGAATTGCCATCAATTCTCACTAAAAGCTTTCTCACTTGAAAGCTGCAATATATACAGAGAGGAAAATGAGAGAGAGTTCACTGTGGCACCATAACCAACATCACCTTGACATAGAGGTTGGGAAACTGTGGCCTACATTATTTCAACTGGCCATATAACAAAAAAAAAAAAAAAAGAAAAAAACCCACTACATTTATAGTCACCTTTCAATTTTGTAATAATGTAATTATTTTTATTTGCACCACAGAGGTTTATGTATAAAACCTTCAAGTTAAGCCCCCACTAGAAAAAACTGTGGAAGAGGGGAAAAAGAATTTACACATAATAAAAAGAAAAAGGTAATAAAAAGTTAACGGAAAATTAGACAGAAGAAAGATTTGGGGTTAGAAAGTGAAATCTAGACAGAAAGTTCAATGAAGGACACCATCTGCTGCTGAGTCAGTGTGGGGATGAGGGACATACATCTTTATGTACCAATTTTCAATTACCTTGTCTGTTGCTCTTTGTTAGCTCCACAAGAGTCTCCTGTGCAGCTCTGAAATAACTGGTTTTGTACTCTGGCTCTGCCTCACTGTCAGTGCTGCTTGCTGAGTACGTGCACACCCTTAGAGCTGAGTCCTACACAAAGAACGGCATGGCAACAAGTCAGAAAATGCAAAAATATCAAAATAATACTGAAGATAATACTGGGAGTAGAACATTTTATATTTATCATGCAGTATAAACAGGTAGTTCAACTGGGAAAGTCTGCCTGGCAGGAAAAAAATCCACATTTTAACTTTATTTCCCCCCCCCCCGCCAATGTAACTTTTTTTTGATTCCATCAACATTTTTGGGTAATTTTATCCACCTATCCACCAAGCTCAATTTCAGTAGTTCTCAAGTATGTTTAATACAGTCTAGTTGTAAAATGCAAAATTATCACACCACAAATAGTTTCTGCAAGCAATTCTAGAGACAATGAGGATGGCCAGTAGAAGATTTCTAAACTACTAAATCCTTATTGTTTCCTAAATTCCTATCTCTTATCCTGATATTTATATTACAGCACTGGAGAACCCTTAGTTCCCAGGTGATTCCTTTGCCAGCTCTTTCCAGGAAGCAGTATTATTGATTTTCTTCTGGGAATAAAGAGGAACACTGACAGCTCTGGACAGCTTCTAATCATGGAAGGCCTGAAGGCTCAAAGCATTCAAGAGCAGCAGCTCAGTACAATAAACCCTCCAAACCAGGCAGGGGGAAGCCAGGCCTGATAGTGTTGGGGTGATGGCACGTACAAATATCACCATTGCCCCTACTCTTGTGGCTCTGGTGAAGTTTTGATTCTGTTTCTCAGAGAGAGATAATAATAATAATAATAATAATAATAATAATAATAATAATAATAATAATAATAATAATAATAATAATATATTTCTCCATCTTTCCATCCATGCTGCAGCTTTTAACTGAAGCAGAAGGATATTCTTTTGTTAGGAGTCACACACTTGTGGAGAGGGAAGCAGACCTGAGGATACCTGCATTCCCAGAGATTGCAAGTCAGCTGTAGTTCCAAAACCCCACAGAAACATGTTAGAGTACATGCATGTTGGGAACATACTCTAGAGTATTTTCCTGTTCACAATACTTCATAGCACCTCTCAAACTCTCATACTAGACAGACATATAGACAAGGAAACCTAGTCCTGGGGAAAAAAAAAAACATCCCAGTCTCATGAAAAGCAACAAACAAGATCAACTCTCTAGAAGAGAAGAATGGGGTAAAAAAATCTCAATTTCCTTTTCTAAAAGTGCCTGAGAGGATTTTAATTAAAACATGTTTATAACCAGGAGGACAGAGAACCTTTAGGTGCTGTATTATTATTATTACTGATAAATAATGAGAGAGTGAATGAAGGGTAAGGAAGTAAATGCAGCTGTTAGATTGTTAGTTACTCTTCACACCATATTAAAACACTGATACTCAACACTGGCCACAGTACCCATCTCATTTAAGAGGTGCCACTACTCATTTTATACCTTTGGTTTAGTAGTTTTCTTGGGGGCCCACTCTGGAAGCACTTCTGTATTTTCTACAGTCTCTTCGGTATGGTCTAATGAGGCAGAGGTCACAGAACTTGCTTCTTGTTCACTTTGCTTTGCAAGGTTAATTATTCCTGAATTAAGGGAGACATTATTTAAATTCTAGGTCTCATCAGCATCTTCATGATAGTGTGTCAATTATAATTCAGTAAAAGCTGGGGGCAAATTGTGGTACTTTCATTATGTCCAATAATATTTTACTACTCAAAGGAAGAACTTACTAACTTACTGGAATAGTTCTAAGTAAAGTAGCAGAATTTCAACCAAATTCTTTTCCAGTTAAAAAGAGAAGAGGAAGCCATGAATTTAAATCCCTTCATTAGGTATAAAATATATACCCTTTCAAAAACAAAACACCATTCAGTAACTACTTCTAGGCATTGTAGGATCTCTGCTGCTTTTTCATGTTCTTAGAGAACAATCTTTTAATACACATATAATTGGAAGTACCTTTCTAGCAGAAAGCCAGCTTTTTTGTTTGCTATATTTGCACTATGCAAAATCAAAACATCAAAGAAGATATATGGTGCATATGAAATAAAGTGATAATTGTAATTTGGATGAGGAAGTGAGGGAGAGAAGAACTGAATGAAGATAGTCTAGGTAAAGAATGAGCTGACCCCGTCATCTGATGTATACTACTTTTTTGCAACACCTCTTCATGACAATTTAATTAAGATACAAACCTTACAAGGTTGGTGCAGTGAATATTAGCATTAAGATCAGAACAATCTTACTGCTACTGACTTCTTATGAAGCAATTCAATGCTTGCAGTTTCTGTTCAATTTGTTATAATGACAGTGTTTAATCATGGGCTCTACTCTATAACACACTGCTGAATTGAGGTCACACATGTGGCCATTCAAGCATGCAGCACGTAATCTATAACTAAGATTTCTCTTCTGAATCCTTCTTAGCTGGACCATTAATTAACAGTACATCTATTTTAAAAGTAATAAGTATTAAAATATTTTTTATTTAGCTTTGATTTGAAACAAGCAAAGGAGTCTGCAATAAAGCATACAAAGTGTGTTTGCAGCCTATTATGCCACTACAATACTGTACTGGGAATATTGCTAAATCAACTGAATTCTAAGATGTTTAATTAGAAATTTTCTGTTATGCATCCTATGGACATATAAGAGAGGCTTCTTTTCTCCTAGGTTCAATATATGTCAGCTCATTAGCAGAACATATATTTGATGGCCTTAAAATAAGCTCAAACTTGATATTTAACCTTACATGCTAATTACACAGAATCTCTCTTATAGAGGGATACAGATTTATACAAGTTAAATACTCACAACTTCTACAGGAGCAACAACTGGACTGACAAAGTGCTAATCACCATAACCTCAATAAATGAGTGACATTGCATTTGGTCAAGATAAAACAATTCCCTTCTCCATTAAACTAATCACTGTTACTGTGCTTTCTGCTGTATCTGTTGTGCTGACTATGAAAATTTCCCTGTTGTTAATGCTACATGATTTTAATGCTATTAAAATATAGATTAATAACTCCAGAGCCTTCCAAAAACTTATATAAATAGTCAATGTTTGTTTATAAAAAATGCACAGACTTCAATGGAACTCTTTACTAATACAGAGTTATTTTCTGGAGCTTTTATGGGTTGCCAGTCCTTTTATACCTTTGTCAGCTCTTGTTTTACAGCTTAAATACACACGTAGTTCTTAAGTGAGAGTCAGGTACTTTATGTTCATATACAGAAATGTGTTTGTATGATGTAGCAAAGTAATGAGAGCCTTGTTTGAGGTCAAGGCCATATTCAGTGGGACAGAATTTATGCATTGAGGCCAAATGAATCCTTAGTTCAAATCCAGTATCAAAAGCAAGTCTTTATGAATTTATCTTTTCTATGTCACAACATGGTTGTGCTTTGTACTTTGTACAGTGTGATCCTGAATATTGCTGAACATCCATATTCTTTTTCATGTCAACTTCCAAGGCGGCCATATGGCTTTTTTTCTTCAAGTACTGTTTCTTGAGAAAAGGCTTTAAGTACTAAACTAATTTTTCTTTCTCAGATAAGCATTTTGTATAACAAAATTTCCATACAGCTCAGGTCACAAACTTGTTAACCTTATGCATTCATAAAGAGAATATCTTCTGCTCCACATTTAACATTTCTGTTATCAATTGCCATTATTACAGGATTTCTGCTAATCAAAACAGAGGCTGAGGCAGAAATAATGTGATTTTCAGTGTAATTGACATTTTACCTGAGGAAGTTGGTTTGGGAAGGCGACTCTGAAAAGGTCGTATCCCTTTGGCAGTCATGGCCGGATCAGATGTTGAGTGACTAATCACACTTTCCACAGGCTCCTGGCTCTTAGCTGCTGAAGGCACTTCTCTCTCAAGAGTTTTGGCTTTTACTGAAGGAGCTGCAAGAGGAGCTGGCTCAGGTGCTGCAAAGATTCCCATTTCCAAGGAATGTCCCATTTCTTGCTTAGAAATGTGTCTCGCCGTCGATCGGTTCCCCGAGTCAGGCAGGGGGAAGGTTCCAATGCCGCTGTCCAGCGTCCTCATCTGGCAGCAAGACTCTAAGGCACAGGAAATTGGTGTGATGGGATAGAACTAAAGGTATTTAAAGCCAGGGAAAGGATCTAGGGGGAAAAAGGGCCTCTTCAAAGGAAGGGAAACATTTTGTGAGTGTGCTGTTACCTGTCACTGGGATGCTTTTGACACTTTGTGTAACTGAATACAATGAAATCCCTGTTGAGTGAAATTAAACAAGCACCACAACATTGACACTGGCCTGCTTTGGAGCAACAGTGTGACAATGGCTAAGTGGGGCAGGTCCTGGAAAGCAATTACAGATGAAATTTTAAAATCATTTAGTTTGAAAGCCCACTGAATGTCTGGAGAGTACCAGTGCGAGGGATGGAGTAGCGCAATATATTTCTTCCGATAAACCCACTCTCCACACAAGAAGGTGTTAACCAAAATGTGTGATGTATTCTTACACAAAATTAAGATTTACAGGATTTCTTGGAGATACCCATCTCTCAGAGCATCCTGAAAAACTTGGACAGCAGCAGCCCTGCTTTCGTTTACCTTGTCACACTCTGGTCCTGCACATCCCAGTTTGGGTAATTGTCCACAATGCCACGCACCTTTAATACTTTTTTTGGAAGCACTGTGGTCCCGCACAGCCCTCCAGGATTATTCATCCTATTGGAAAGATGCTGTACAAACCATGGAACAGGCACAGGTACAAGTGTAGCTGTGTGCTCACTGCTATTTGAGCAACCAGCATGTACAGGCAACCCCCCTGCCCTCTCATTCTGTATCAGTTTCCAGAGAATTCCCTTTTGTTTCCAAAAGGGGCAAACAATGTTGAAGAGCCTGTGATGGCAAGGTCCTTCTGAGAGCTATAAACACCAAGGAGGGAACTTCAGCACTAGTGGTTGGAAAATGAGCATAATTTAGGTTAAATGTCTGGAAACATCCCTTGACAGCAAGATCTTAAGTCTGTGGCAGACAATCCCAAAGGAAGCAGAGGAATTTGCTTTGAACAATTTAAGGCTACACTAGACTAAAGATATACTGCACTGAACAATTGTACTCTAGCAGGAGATGCATAACATGGCTCAATATATCTTTTCCATCTCTATTTTACATGTTTCTGAGTATTGACTTGTTTTCTATGATATGTCCAATTGTTATTTAAGTCTGTTGTAGTTGGCAGTGCTCTCTCAAGTAATTTTCATTATTTTTTCCTCTGCAGTGTTTCTAATACTCTCAAAAATTTGGAAATATTTCTCCCCTGTGGGTTTTGCCTATTTGTTTTTGAACCAAGAACATTACCATAGTCATTCTTGTTAAATATCTTCATCTCAATGGGCCTTTCTTGATAACAAGGAAAAAACTACTTACAGATAAATTAAATATGTATTTTTATTTCATGGTTCTTGAGAAAGGAGAAGTAGCCTATATTTATGTGGTTGTCTTTGCCTTATCCTCATCACTCAGGATCAAAGAAGGACTGAAATTCCTACAGAGCACCTGAACCTTACAGGGCCTGGCTGAGCTGCAGTGGCAAATTCTCTGTGCATTGTCTTTTGAAAGGGCAAGAATTGACTCTGATTTCCTTCTCAAAATTGCTGCATGCTAATAATTTCTCTCCATAGGTAAAAGGAGGTAAGGTGTGGAAGCCACGCCTAGCTAGCACCTGCATTTTTTGTCACATTTTTGTGCTAATATGTCATAATGATTTTTGGAGTTGCTGAAGGTTTTCCAGGAAGCATGAAGAAAACAAAAATTATATTTGGTTCTGCTGCATCAAAGAGTATCCCATCTAAGGAACCCTCTGATCTCAGCTATACTTCAACTTTTTTGTTTGTTTGTTTGCTTTGGAATAGCAAAATATCTAGATAGAAGTGGGAGTGTGGAAAAGCAATTTAAAATGCCAGGTGTTGCCCTTGCCATTTTTCTGAAGATAATCAAGCTGAAACAGCATGTTAGCTTATGGACGGGCAATTCTTCAGCTAGAGACTGTTGAAGAGAGAGTTATTAAATAAAGGGAAATATGGAATAAAGAAGGATTCCTGTTATCTGCCTCTCAACCAAGAGACATCTGAACAATCCTGGTGGTGTTGGAGAGGCAGAGAGACACGGAGTGAACTGAAAACATAAAAACCACAGAAGTCTGAGGAGTCTCCCCTATCCTGTCTGTAAAGTCAATGTGAGACCTGATTTGGAACCATTTCCACAGGGATTCTGAAGGATCTTTTAGTGTTTCCTTTCTTGCCATTCTCCAAGAAAAGAAAAAGCCATTCCCTCTGAATTATTACAGGAAAATTAAGTAGGATCAAAATGTATATCAAAAAGCAAAGCTACAGCCTTGGCTAAGGAGAACTGGAAGATGGAAGCTTTTATCTTCTGAGGGCATTTCTTGAAATGACATATGGATTTCTCTTGCCCACTACTACCTTGTGTACATCTAGGAATGGACCATGAAAAGAATGGCAGAGAATCAAAAGAAATTAATACTGAGAGCCAGACTTCCAGAATATACAGTCTCCTGCTGTTTCCAAAATAATTGGGGGAGTGATGAAGGAGCACACCATGGTAACACATTTAATTAAAAGAAAAAAAAATTAATCAATTATATTCCTCCTTCATAGAGACTTTATCCATGATAAAGGAAATATACCAGGTGGAAAACAGATTTTTAAAGCAGCTCACACAGCTCAATTTTTAGTTCTGAAAAACCACAAAAGGGTCTGGTTTTCAAAGTGCTCAATGCTTGGCAGCTCCCACTGAGACACTTAGTTTTATAGAAAATTCTGTGACTCAGCTATGTTGAACAATCCACAAAACCCTAGTCCTAAATCCAGAGGAAACCACAAAATTCTTTGTGGAATTTTATTTTTCATTACTGAAAGTAACTAATTCACCCCTAAATCTACATAATAAAAATAAAAAAGTATCTTTCAGAACAATTTGTATTACTGAAAGACCAGATGTACATTAGCTTATATTTTTAAAATTTTTTTCATGAAGCAACTGCAAAATAAAAAGTACTTTATACATCCTAGTGACAGCTTTCAAACAGCTTCATGGCCCATCTGATTTCATCAGCTGCACTGACACTTCAAATTACTGTTATCAGCAAGAGCTGCACAAGACTACAAAATGAAAATATGTAAAAGTTAAATCTCTGGTGCTGTGACAGTACCACTCAGTAGATGAAAAATGACTCTGTGAAACATTAAAGTCTGGAAAGAGTTATATATGAGCTTAATTACTTTTGCTTGAGAATTCTTCCTGGCATGCCAGCCAAATTCCCTGCCTGTTTCTGATTTTTTTTCCTTCCTCTTTCTTTGCCAGGCAAGAAAGAAGCTCACAGAATGGTATTGATTTTATTGTGGACATCTACATTGGCTTTATAGTGGATAGACTCATCATCAGCCATTTCCCTGAATAATCAGACTAGAATCAAAAGCCTGAAATAATCCCTCCCCTCTCTCTCATCATGGGGATTTGAGTCTGTACCTAAAACAAAGTCCCTGGAAGTCCTACTGTAGAGGAACAATTCCAAACTGAAAACAGAAACAAGGAAGAATTTCTATTTCCTGGAGGTCAAGAAAGTCCTGACTGCATGGGAACCTCTTGATGACAGGGTGCTATAAGAGCTCAATGGAAAATTTGGGGAAGACCTTTAATGGTCCTTTAAGAAGCCTCTTAACCACAGGGGAAAAAGGAGTTAACACTTCATAGAAAGTTTTCTGAAAGTTTTCTGAAATACTTCTCAATAATTTTCAAATTTAATATTTTCATATGCAAGACAATCCTGCAGTTCATGTGCTCCATCAGCTGGACACCACAATAATTTGTGCAGCTGGACAATGCTTTGCAATATTGCATCATCACTGGTGCTTCACCAACATTTTCTGTGTCAGTCTTCAACATAGAGTCAGCACCCAAATTAGAGATGGAACAGAAAGGATCTGTGGAAACTCTGCACCACTCTGAGGGTCTGCACAAGAGGAGAGTAGGAAAGGGACATACACTCAGGCTGGCAGGTATCAGGAATTCTAAAAATCAGTTCAGCACAGGGGAAAACAACTCTAGCAGCTCATTCTGTAGGGATTTTTTTTACATTTTCCTCTGAAATGCAAAAATTAAAGAGTTAGAAGTAAACATACCCCACTGATAAGAACTGACAGCTTAGAATTAATTGAAGTATTTTAGGGCATTCTCCTGAGCATAGATAATTTAAAAATGCATCTTAAACACCAGCAACAAATCATTAAACCTAATTATTCTTCAACTTTTTTTTATTTCTTCTGAAACACTTGCCACAAAGATATCAGAAATACATCAGCTCCATCTCAGAAAACATCCTTGGTACCATTCACTGGGGACTGGAAGGGAATACCCAGGGAAGCTGAGTGCTGGCCCTGCTTTGTGTTCCTTCAGAAGTGCTGCCCTGGGTCTCTGTGAGGCTGAGAGGAGCTCTCCTCTGAGCTGGCACCATGCTGCTTTGTGCTGCTTCACAGCACCCTCCTCTGCTCCTCTTTCCATACAACGCATGTGAGAGGAAAATCAATGTGGAGGGAAAAAATAAAAGGCAGCATAGAAGAGCTCCTGTGAAAGGAATTGCTTCCAGCACAACATAAGAAATGTGGGTCCAGCCCTGATTAAGTTCTACACCAATGGTTGCAAAATAGGGTATTAAAACAAGCAGTGGAGCAAAATCCATCCCACTTTTAAATCAGGGATGCGTTAGTCTTTCTAATGTTGAACCTGTGGTTGAGTCCTAGCACATAATGAAGAGCTTTTATGAATTTCATAAAGGAGAAGACATAAGATGGTGACATATCTTTTAAACAAAGCTTCTTATTATACTTTTCTTCAATAATGTGAAAACATGCTTTTGCTGAGGGGGATATAATGCCACATATTATTGCAAACAAACCTTTAACTGAATAACTGGGGAGTGTTTCATAATGTCTCCTCAGGTAAAGTAAAGATTCACATTCTAATAAAGTCTTTTTATGCTGCATCCTAAATGAGTTTCACAGATGCTCAGTCTATTCACAAATCACACACAAGTCCTGCTTTACACAGGGACTGTTACACTGCTGAGAATTCTATAAAATAACTCACGGTTATTTTGACCACCTATTTAAAACAATATGTGAGTTTTTCTCTGATTCTTGAATAATCCATAAAAATCTTTACAGAAACCACAAGATGCCAAGTTTTGCCCACAGAGCTAAAGTAACGCATCCATCAGCAGTTCTACTGAACAGGTATTTGTGGATAAATACAGCATCACTCAAAATGGTGAGGCAATTTAACTACTTTGAATTACATAATGAGAGGAGACATTCCTAGATGGTGGCACAGAGGAAAGAAAGGAGTTCCAGGTTGGAGAGGAAATAATTACAGGTGCTGGTGTGCTATAACTGCAGTTCTGCGTCTCTGCCCACTTGTGCCACGAGTGACAGAAGGAAATAAATCAGCTGCCTCAGTGCAGCTTAAAGAACAACCTCAGCCATTCCCCACCATGAAACACATGGATGGCTACCAGATGCAATTACTGCAAACAGACCCTATTTCTACTTCAAATGACACATAAACAGCTTATATTTGGAGGCTTTATGTTACTTAACTTTGATAGCAGATCTATCTTAACATTAAAAATGAACAGCAACAAAGAGGACAAATGTATTTTATATCAGAAAGATCACAGGTAGTTCTGCTTGCATCAGGCTTTCTAGTAGCACAGGGACATATTTTCTTTAAAAGAAGCATCCCACCTCATGAAAAATGTGGAATCCTCCCCTGTGCTCACCACTACAGCTGGTTTGAGATATTCCTCACATAAATTTTCAAGTTTTGGCCTACAAAACTGCACATGATTGACAGAAATTTCAGCTGAAATCTTTAAGTATCCACCAGAATTCTCCACAGAAAGCAGGCATTTTCAGGAAAAAAAAAAATCAGTCAAAAATAGCTCTGTATCAAGCACAGTTTCGCTGGGAAATTTCCAGCAAGCTGTTTTCAGAACGACAGGCTTAAGCCTTAACAGGTTTTGAGAGGTAAATAACACTGAACAGGCTTTCTTCAAGGAGTATCCAGGGCATTAAAAATGGAAGGACATAGTTCCCATCAGTAACAGAATAAACAAATTCTCACACATCACCTTTCTTTCCATTAGAGAGTTCAAGAGTTTCCACTAAGCTGTTACAGGGAACCAGATAACATCTACTGGCTTTCTTCTGGAACACAAAGGGAGTACAGCTTCTCCTAGCACTTTGAAACATGCCAAATTAAAAATTAATAGATTTTATTTTTTTTCTTTTCAGAAGAATATTTCAAATGTTGATAGGACCCTGCAAAATTCTTTCAAAAGTTAATAAACATCTTTAAGCTACATGTGGCATTGGCAGGAAGAAGTTAAACTACAGATGGCAAAACAGATCTCTTTATTTGCACATCCTTCTCTTCATCTGCAATGCTAAAGCAACCACAAAAAAAAAGAAAATGCATTTCTGCCAAATCGATGTCAATTTAAAGTAGATTATTCCTTCTGGGTTTACACTATAATTTGATCCAGCTGATCAAAGATGAATGCATTATTGTTTTCTGAGATCTGAGGTACAATCAGTGTGCAAAATTAAAAAACCCAAAGGCTATCCAAGGTAAAAGTAGAAAAGACCCAACTTTTCACAGCCCTACAAACCCATGGGCACTGCACTGGAGCCATGGGATTATTTCCAACAGATACTAAGGAAGGATAAATTGGAGGAGGACTGTGCTGTGTATTTCAAATGATGGAACTTCATTCACGGCTACTTGAATCTGGGGTTACAATTTATGCCTATTTATACTAACAATAAACTAAATAAATACAGACTTTCCCAACTTATTCAGTCTTTTTCTATTTTCTTCCTAGTCACGCTTTATTTTGCAAAACCCGCAAACTTCAATATGTCATTTATCCAATAAATTGTCAGCTGTCTTCACAGTTTTCCATGACCACAATCCCATCTGAAGTGTATTTTCTGAGTTGAAACAGATAATTGCTGCCTCATTTTAATTCCAGTCCCATCTTAAAATACATTTCCACTAGTAAGTCAAGATTGGTTTTAATTATTAGGGAATACTAATGATCTTGTAGTCCAATTTAACAGTTATCTATTGACTCTTTTTTTTTAACAAATGCTTCCTATCCTTCTCCAGGCATTTAGGTCTGGTCCCTGCATGCTTGTAACGGTGGCAAGCTATGTGGAATTGTGTTGTTAAATAGGATAAAATGAGCTGGAGAAGGAACTTAGATAATTTTTTACATTTTCTCCTCTCCATCTCTGAGTGTCCATTAAATACAAAGGTGTATGTGCAGTTCTCCAGCTGGGCAAGTCTCACAGCCAATGGCACCTGGAATAATCTCTCTTGTATTATGCTGTTATATTTTCTTTCTAAAAAATCTCCTCACTGTTCTCAGGAGACAGGATATTAGGAATAGATACTATTTTAATCCTACTAGAAAAGATATATTGAGACTTATAATTCATTTGAAGAGCAGCTTGAAGCTCTGTGTAAAAGGTAATTAAATGAAGACTGGGTGCAGCCTGGCTGTCAATGGGGCCAGCCTAGAAATTCTTTGTGGAGCTTTTCTGGTTGTACATCCCAATTTGGTTTTACACTGCCAATCAGCCTTACAACTTTGCAACTATCTCTGAGAAAGTTACAGATGAGTAAGAGCTGAGAAGAAGTCCTCACATCTCAGGCAAGGTGTGAACCCACGGTAAGCAGCAGGTCTGCTGCCATGCAGGAATGCAGCTTTCCCAGGCTTTTTCACAGAGCAGAGCCTTCTGTTTCCCTCAGAAATGTGAAGGTGGGGAGCCAGCAATCACACAGTGTCGGGAACACCTTCCTGGGGATGGCTCATTCAAGGTATGGGTGGATGCTCCCCTTCTAACAGGAAGGACACATCCCAGCTCTCAGAAATGCAAAGCCCAAGACAGGATGGTTTGTCATCCACCCACTGCTAAGGGCAGCCTCAGCCATGCCTTCCCCATGACACCACAGGCCTTCATCTCTCTCACTTTATGCCCCAGTTCTTCACATTAAAACACAGAGCTAATCCCACTTCTCCATCCCTGGAGTGCTGCCACGAGGATAAAGGATGTGGATTTTTGGCAGCCAGAGCATAACCAACCTGCAAAGCCTGCCATGAATAATGCTTGTGCACAGATACCTCCACTCAGCTGTTGTGGAGCTTGTTCAGGAATTAACAGCCAGCTGCAAAATACTTACAAGAAGCATTAAGGCAGGGGTTTTGCTGGTATTATTAGAGGCAGCTGGTTTATTTTAAGAATAACTGCATTAAAGCACAGTTAGAGAAGGGAAGAGGTCACACAGCATCTCAGAGACATGGGCTGCACACGGTGCCCAGGGGAGCTTTTGGCTGTTCCATGTAGGGCTGCTTTCACTGGTGGCTGGGCTGGAGGCATTTAAGGATAACAGGATGGAAGCACTGATTTACTTGCTGTTAAGCAACTCTCTTATAAATTGGAGTTTGGTTTCACTCACAGTGAGATACTTTCTTTGATTTTCTATTCCCAACAGATAGGACTAGGGATAGTGCTTTAAGCAAAAATGCAGGTTTTGGTAAACATGGACCAGTTTCTAAGTGCATAGGAAGCTCTGGGTTTTGCAAATGCACTAGAGAACATGCTATATTTATTCTGTAACATCACTGCTTTTTGTTTGTTAGTAAAAAAAAATACTGAAATAAAGCCACATGAATATTAAATGAAGCTTTAAATAATTTACTTTTAGTTTTGCCCTGCAGATGGCTTTACCTAAGAGTACTGCTAACAATCCCTTAAAATATACATCCACACCTGAAAAAAACTGATTTTATCTGTTAATTAATGAAAAATTATTAACAGAGTGAGAGCACAAAGCTTTAAGTAACTTTTAGGTGCGCTAGAATCCTTCCATTCTGGTACTTAAGTTCAGCTCCTACAAACAAGCTGAATCAATGTGGAACTAAGTGCAGGCAAGCAGGAGCTGGTAAGAAACCATCATGATTTGAAGCCAGAAGAATGAACTCAGATTTTTTTTCAGGAATTCTGGATTTTTGCAAAAAATGCATGCCACATTATGTGGTACTACAAAAACACCATTATGATGACAGCTTTGAAACAACATACTGCACCTCTGCTTGTTAAAGAAAGGAAGTACAGAAATTATTCACTGTAAATATATTGATTTCCTTTTATTTCCCTAATAGTGAACTGTCCAAACACTGAAAAATTGAGTTTATCTAGTATTAAAAACTATGCACTAATCATATAGGTATTATTTCCCTCTTAGAGTGATTTTTTTTGAAGAGTCTGTTTTTCTATGATTTCCAATTATGACTAATTGCATAATCATATGTCAACAATTCAGGTGCCAGACTGAAGACATAAATCAAAGCACAAACTCAATTAAAAACAGCAAAAAAATTAGCAATAGGCATCCTATCTTCAGAGTGAGAATCTGGAAAGGCATATGCCAATACAGCTCAAACTTAACTGATAATTCAGATAAAAATGCATTTTTCATAAAAGTTGTACTAGATTTCATTGTAGAAAAGGAGCATAAAGTCCCTGTGAGGACAGATAAAACATGTTTAAAATAACACATCCTCATTAGAAATGCTTTTCAGTTTGCTCAGTTGTACTTCAGCTACATGAATTAATGGGAAATGCATGACTGAAGTTTCATACACACATCTACAGATGGCCCTTGCCAGGAGCAAAAAAAAATATAAAGTAAAAAAGTTTTAAGCAGAAGGACTCACACTGCCATAGAGAATCCCAGTGTGTGCTATCCTGTAAGAGGCAGGATAAGCAGGCACAGTCCTGATTTGAGTGATAAAAATGAATATAGATTGGGCTAGACTGTAAAATACTGTGAATCAAGACAGCAGCACCAACTTCAGGGTGGCAGAACCTGGCCATCCTGTTTAATTGACATTTTAAGTCTGAACAAGACCAGCAGATTCTCAGTATCTTGAATGTAATTAGACTGTATCGTATATATAATGCATAAAGAGACACACTTCTCATTCTAGTGATAAAATTTGGTATTTCTGGGAGAGTAGATGTAATGACAAAGAAGGAAATTAACAGCAAATCACTGTGGCTAATAAGGAAGTGTTGAGCCAAAATATTAATTCTCTGCACAGACAAGCTAGACAGTAGGCAGCAGCAGAGCTGTAGAAGAATTGGCAATTAGACAAATGCTATGTGTACTATCTTTAAAGTACAAAGAAATGATTTGTCTTTGCCAGACTCTGAAGAAGGTAAGCTGACATAAATTAGAAGACACTAATGGATGTTAGTTTCTTATTATTCACATTGGCAGGGTTCTCCATCATCTTCATGAAAATACAAGTATCAACTAGAAAAATGCACAGAAAGTTTCACTCTGTTATCAGAGGCTCCTCCAGACCAACACTTCAAAACCAACCCCTGCAGCAATGCCCAAATGCCAAACAGGTCAAGAACACAGCACAGCTGACACTATTCATCCTGTTCTAGTGCTCCAAACACAATAATGTCACTCCTCTCTCAGCTGCCTGCTCTGCTTGTTCACCTTCTCACCCATAAAAAACCACACACAGAAACCCAGGCATTTATTTTAATAAAGTCCCACTGAGAATGTGCAGAGCAACTCAGCAGAAGGAAAGGCTATTTAGTCAGCTTTGTGTACCAGGGTGAGTATTTGTGATGAGCAAGAGCTGGAATGGAAATTAAGGCTGTTGCACGCTGCCCTGGAAGGCCACTCAACAGCAGGGGCCATAGCACACCTTCAGCAACACAAATATTGCAGCACAGCAGCCTGGGACTGCTGAATGTTCTGTAAAGTCTCCCAAAGAGATGGCAAGAGATGGCACACTGCTCAGGGACAGATGTAGAACAATAGTCTTGAAGATTTAAAAAAATTGAGATGAGGTCACTGAGCAGGACTTCGAACCTTAGGGGATGTTTCTAACACAGGACAGTCAGTTGTTCTTGCAATGCCTACCAGTTATTAAACCAGATTTCCCATCAGTGCTGACTCATTTCAGCTGCTCTGGTTCAGAAAAGTAAGTAAACAACAGCCACAGGTCATTTCAATGGTGTTGAAGGATCAGAAAATGAAGATTTTGGAGTACAAAAGGGGAAGAATAGTGCTTGATAATTGCATGGAAATGTAAATGCTTTGGGGATATTACATGGAGGCAGCAAATGGCATAAATTTAGAGAGAATGACTTAGGTATTCTGGTAAGTCAAAATACAAATGGAACTGCTTCTTATCCAGATGATCTCAGTTCTGTTTAGGCACTTTCAAACATTCCTCCTGTCTGTACAGTGACACCATGGTAGATAAGATTGTGATGGTCTCTCCCATCCTTCAGGACACTTGCGGCATTAGAGTTTAAGCCTTTTTTTGTTTTGATTTTTTTTTTTTTAATGAACAAGTTTGGATCCCAGCATTGCTAGAGGCAAGCAATTTATTTTACTATTTATCAATTCATCATTGTTCTAGCAATTGGGAGCCTAGCCCTTTGGATTAACAACCAAGCTGGAAGCTGGTTAGATATGGCAAGTGAGCAGATTTTTAAGTTGCCTGCTATGCTGAACTCCCATTTCAGGGCTCTAGCACACTTGCTAAGCAATACAACCAGCACCTACAGATCTAACACCAACCTCTCAGCTTCCACATGCACACAGGGCTTGGGAAAACAGCTTTGTAATGCTGTGCAAATAAATCCATGCATCCTTGTACCATTGCTCATATAGGGGGTTCATGAAAAATCTAATATCTTATAACAACTTGTATCAAAATGGAACATTTTACAGATGTAAAATAGGAACAGACCCAGGCTGGAAATGGATCCAGTGATAACTGGTTTTGCTTGATGACTTTTATAGACAAGCTCAGATGTAGAGACTTCTAGGCATTCCACAGCTTTGCTGAGTGGTGATGGGGAAGATAAAGCAAACAATTTCCCTTTATCTGAAAATGTGTAAATGAATGATTCAACTCCTACATCAGTTATGATTGCTAAATGGTTCTTAACTTCTGTCAATGGCCTGATGAAAGGAATTCATTCTGACAATGATAAATTGTTTTCTCAGGCATTGAGACTTCATGAAAGAGAGGATTTCTTCTGAGGTGAGATGACACCATATCAGTTGAATATTGTTCCTCATTACATGCACTGGAGGCACCCAGTGATTTGCTGAGCATTTAAGCAAATTGTGGCTCATCCCCTTGCCTCCCCACAGTGATGTGGATCTCCTTCCTTTACTGAATGCACAGGCTATAACACAATAAGTTGTTCACCATCTCTCCTCTCTCACTTACCCTGTTGCATTTATCTCAGTAATCCATTACAGACCTCACATAATCTGTCTCCAGGTTTTGAGGGTTCCTTAATGTAAATGGGTTTGCTCAAATAGATCAGCCTTAATGGACATGCTTTAGGATGATGCATGTCACATTTAATGTATTTACCACATTAATCAGGATTGTTTCCTTCACATCCATTTAAATTTCCCAAGAATGAGAAAACATGAATTTAATAGCTGATTACTTAGTAACCCAGTAAAACGCAGTTTTAGTAGTTTGCATAATGGTGGACAAAACCAAGTGCTTGGTTTGGCAGAGGAGGGTGTCCAGTATTTTTTTCTCTCACTGGAGACCTGGTACAAGCTTATTACAAGCAGAGGGACTGCTATTGTTTCCAGCAAGCTTTGGTATAAGACATTAGATAATTTATATAACTAAGCACTAAGAGTATGTACATTGAATGGCACATTCAGAAACGAAATGTGAAACATAATTTTTCAATTCTAGTGCTCATCAGATCTAGATTTCAGAAAGAAACCAAGACAAAAAAAAAGGGACATGGCACTGGAGCAAGGATCTGTTGGTTAGAAATGGTTATTGGTATGGATACAGAAAGGCTCTAAATGGTAGTCTGGATTTGTGCTTGTCCACACAAGCAGTGACCACCACTTTCAAATAATGCAGGTGAACAAACATGAGGAAAAAGCTGAGAAAAAAAAAATGGATCTATTTGTGGGAAAAACATCCATAAGAACCAGGAAAAGGGGAGCAGAAAAAAATTTATCTGGAGCACTTCAAAGAATGCAGGTCCTTGTCATAGAAAAGTCTGCTCATGAAGTGTGTTTTCTTCTTATCATCTATATAATTTCACAGTATGGCTACTGAGTGCTGAATAAAACAATATCAGAATACAAAAGCCAAGGTTATAGTCTTTAGTATTTGATGCCAATTTTAATTGTAACAGACATTTCATTTTAAGTCAAACCCACCTCTATCTGCAAAGTATATATCTTTGCTATCAATATATCTGTAAAATTGCTATCAAGGAGCTGGCAGCTTATCTATAAAGCTTGCTGTAAAGGACTTTCCTGGTTTCTACTGAAAATGATCACTTTGATCACTTTGCTACATATAAAGCTTAAAGGAGGGGATTTTAAAACACAATGCAACATATAAAATACTCACTATACTTCTTCTCTGGAACATGAAGAATCTAAGGAATTCTACCAAATGCTCCCTAAAGAAGACAAATCTCAAAAAAGTTTGTTAAAAAAATAAAAAAAGTTTCTTCCTTTTTCTGACCAGACTGCCTTTAAATTACACTGCAAAACCCTTCTGAAAGGTTGTTCTTGGAAAGCAGAAAAAATGATGATCAAACCTGCCATGAGGCAGATGATTATCAAGAACTTTAATGGATTTGAGCACAGGGCTACAGCAGAGCTACAAAAGAATCCCTTGACCTCAGTGTGTGTTTTTGTTCTGGCACAAAGCACCAAAGCCTGCAGTGCACTTTTAATGTTGCTTTAATAGTGTGGAAGCCCAACCCTCTACCTAGCCAGAGACTTTTCAAAACCCTTTTAAGCCTCTGAAGACATTTGCTCTGTATTATCAAGGTTCCCATTTAACACTGGATGAATCCATTTAGAGCCACTGACCTGGACCTCTGATGAAAATTTGACAAATATTGGTTCCAAGTCCTTCTTCAAAGTTTCAAGAATTCTGGCTACATTTCATCTTCATAATCTTTGCCCAGCCGTGAATTTCACTTGGAATTCTCCAAACAAACAACAGGGTCAATGCACAGTTAGGTAATTTGCTTCCAGGAACAGTGAATCTTTCTGCTGTGGATTTTTCTGCTGTGGATTCTAACCCCAGCCTGCCCCAGGGATTTAACTCCCCACACAACCTCAGTAGGAAGTGCCTTGTGCTTCCAGTGGAGCAGGCAACACCAAAAACCCCCAGATGGATTTTGGATTTCTATGACCAATACTCCTGTCATCAAGTATTTGCTCTCTAGAGAGCCCACAAGAAACTTCAGGTCTATTCAGATTGTTAAAATCTATTTTATTCTTACCAGTGATGTTATTTTGATGAAAAAAAATCTACTTACAGTGCTGCCCCTGATATCCAAACTCAACAGGCTTTTATTATACAATGAATCTGGCCTTTTAGCTCAATCAGTGACATATTAAATACAATATTTGAAACCAGGAGCTTTCCAGTTCAATAAAACAACTCCTTCAGATGAGCTGCCCATGCTTCCACTGAATTTCAGTGATTTAGACCAGAAGAGTTTGATTCACTTATGTTGCTAAGGATGAAATGCCTGCTGGAAACCCACAATGGTAAATAAACACATTCACACATTGAAATATCTATGACAAAAAAAGAAACCCTCTTTCTTTTTACTGAAACCTGAGTGTAAATTTAAGAACAGACTTGAAACTTTCTCAGACATTCTCATCAGCCTATTTAAGCTGAGGCTGTGTTTTGTGTGAAGCTTGAGAATGTCATTAGCAAAAAGCTTATTCCATGCTGACTTGCTCTTCTAGCAAAATTTCACCCATTTGGGGTAACAGAAATGGAAATTAGACCCAGAAAAATTATTATCATGCAACTTTCAAACTGGGGTTTGATAAATCACCAAAGTGTTGCTGTCTGAGAAAATGGCACATTCAGTCTTTCCCTTCAGCCTCAGCAGAGGCTCATACCAACACTGAAGAATGATATGATTAATTACAACTAAATTTCCTGTTCATTACAGATACATTCCCAAAAAGAAAACAGCCTGTTAATTTGTGTTTACTCAAAAATACTGTTGCTGCATACCCTACTATTCCCATGTGAAGCTGACTGCAAGAATGAATTCTTCAGTAATTAGCATTTGTTTGCTTGTGCCATGGATTTTTGACTTTTCCCTTGAAGCTGTTTATCAATAAAAATTCTGAATGCATTTTAATTAATACAATCACACTTTTCCAGGAGTAGCTGCTAATTTGAAACAGTAGTTGAAATATGAAATATTGAACTTTTTATTGCTTTGTTCCTCTCAAGATGTCTAATTATTACACTCTGTATGTAAAGGTGTCATCTGGAACTGTCTTGTAAGTTTTTGGGTCATTGTGACAATGGGGAAATTCAAGACAAATAATGACACTTCTGCTCCCTTGGGGGAAACAGAATTCTTTTTCTTTGTAAAATGAAGGTGCCTTTTTTATGTTTACCTGGGAGCAATACTGTCAGGAGCTTGACACATCATCTGTGCATTCAATAAAGGAATTTTATTTATAGGAATACTTGAAGACCCTGCTGTACCTGTCTGAGCTGGGGGCTTGCCATGACATGAAGAGGAAGCCAACCTTTTCATCATGTCCTTTCCTCTTAGGTACTGCAGCATTTTCCACTTGATCCCTCTTTCAAAACACAACTGCTTTATTGCAAAGGGCTTGAGGGAAGAGCTCTGAGGATGACTGGGCTTCAAAAGGATCCTCAGGGGTCCTGGGGTCTGCTGCCTATGGGGGTCTCTGCTTGCTCACTGACACCACAGCAAAGGCATCCAGGGTGTAACACATTTTAAAAAAACTTCCAAAATATATTTTGAAGAACAACATAGCACAATATAATGACTGCTTCATATGGAAATGATCATGCGTTCATGAGATATAAGTATGTGAGGAGGGAATAAGTACAAGTACATGAGGAGGGAATTTGTATGTAACTGGGCATTGTTGCTTTCTTTCAGCTGAGCAAATCTGAAGAGCCAGCATAATACTTCAATGGTTTTAGATCAGCAACTGACAATTAAAAGCCTAGCAACTGGTATTTTACACATTTTGTGATTCATACCCAGGAGTATCTCACTGTTAGAAGGTGCTGAACCAGAATTGTCTCACATGGCACCTCCCTAGAGCATGATATTAGTACCTTGTTTATTGGTTAACTGGGCAGGACTGCTGTCGGTTTAGTTACTTTAGTGACAGCTACACAAACACATGCTTTTCCTGCTGCATAAAAAACATTTTCTATGCTTAATGATAGCTTTTCTACCTTCCATTCAGCTCTGTTTTCATAAAACCCAGTAGCATAAATGCATTAAAATACCCACAGCAAACTTTGTTTCCTGGGGAAATGGCCTTAAGCTGATGGAGAGTGGATTTAGGAATTAGAAAGAAATTGTTTAGTTATAAGGGTGGTGAGGCCATGGAACAGATTAGTGAGAGAAGCTGTGGCTGCATAGAGTTTCAGCAGGGGGAAAAATCAATATCTTTCTGTGAAAACTTTTGCATCAGAAAAATGCCAGAACCTCCATCAAGGAATTTTAAAAGCATCTGACAACCTGCTCCATAACCACTATGTCCTGTCAGAGACTTGGATTTGGTGCCTGTGGGAGGAGCAAAATATTAATACTCTCAAAAGCCACCAGAACTATCTATTACAGGATGCAATAACAAATAAAATATCAAAATATACCAACTAGACCTCAGCCACAACAATCACCAATTACACTGATGAACAACAAGGATATTCTGGAGTATTTTTACAAAAAAAAAAACCAAAACTCTGCAAATAGTTGTTTTTTTTTTTTTGTTTTTTGGTTTTTTTTTTTCCAGTATCTAGAGTAAACATTAAAACTTTTCACATAATTTAAAGTAAAAGCTTTGAGAATTTTTGCTATGGAGGCAAAGTAATTATTTCAGTATGAGGAAACATAATTTTGAGCAATCTTAGGTGAGGTATTCTCTGCTGAACAATTTCTGGTAACACAAAAGAAATCCTTTACGTACAGCATGAGAGGCATGAATTCCTGTTTGTGAATTTCTGCTAGCGCCTACCACTGACAGAATGCCCTCAGAGTCTTACACTGTACAAAGTTCTTGTTATTCAGCTGTTGTCATGGAGCCAGGTGATGGCTGAGTTCTCAGAGAGGGAAGAGTTTAGGGATTTTTCCTTCAGGTAACACAGCCAGAGTTTATTTGTCTGAATTTGGGCTGTACAAGTCAATGAAGCATGCAAACATTTTCCTACTGCCCCCAAAAGAAATGTGTTTTGACATGATACCTCTGCTTGGACTTGCTGGGTTGGCAGTACCAGTGAAATGAAAGAGATTCTGGCAGGAAAAAATGGAATCAGATTTCAACTTTTTAATGAAATTTTTTTTACTGCAGCCACTATCTGCAAAGGGAACTTGCTAAAGGTGAATTTTCCTTGCTCAGCCAGTTCTTTATATTGGTGACACACTGCTCTAATACAAACCTCAGACCTCTGTTCTGTCCTCCATCACCTATTAGATATTTTACATGTAGTAAAATTAAAAATTACTATGTGCCAGTCACGAGGCAGGGTGGATGGTGCTGCCCTTCCACAGCAAAGGCAACTTTATTTGCAATAATAGCTTTAAAGGCAACTTCATTTTCAATAACAGCTTTAAGGTCTTTTGAACAGACACCTGTTTGCTGTTCCTTGTGGTTTAGTTTATCTCAGCAATTATTCTGCTATTTACATTTATTCTGAATTTTACTAGTTCAAGGCCAGATGAGAGAGTTACAGTATGTCAGTATTATTCCCACTGAAAGTGCCATGCACAACAGTCCTTATGTTAAGCCACTGGGTGTAACCCACTGTTCTTGGAGGCTGAAATGATCTTTCATAACCCAAGGCCCTCCAATCAAACATTGCATTGACCCACAGTTGTAATGGTGTGCACTCATCTCATGCATTTGATGAAATCTGGCTATTTAGGAGCTAAATGAAGGCTAAAGCTGACATAAGGGGGCAAACAAACAAAATAATGAGAATTAAACATGTCTTTTTGCAAGAACTAATAGCAATAAAATCCAGTGTAAAATATAATTCTGTACCTATCACATGACTCTGACATGTAGTCCTTGTCATGGTGTCCTCCTCTTCTTCTTGCAGGTTTTCTGTGACTACTTTAGCCTGTACACAGTGCAACAACAAAAGTGAAGAACATCTGTGACTCTGTTTATGTTGCTTCATGACAACTACAGAATGTTTTGCAGAAATAAATCAGAGTAAAGTTACATGGCAGCTAAGAGTGGAATATATAACCTGTCTTAGTCTATGAATGATGTCTGATGATAACAACTTTAATTTCATTCAAAATCACAATATGCAGCAATGAAAAATACCCTTGGAAGATGCACTTCTTCAAAAGAAAATCTAATTATGGTGTGGTATCTCTTTAGTTCATTTTGCAAATACTGAACTTTGGCATTTTTATTTCCACCTCTGTTTAAAAGCATTTATTAGCTAGACAGGGAGAAAAAATTCATTTAAGAACACAGTGCACTCTAAGAGCTGTGTGTGGTATTCAAGTTTGTGTTATTCAAACCCCTCAGATATTATGGGTTTTTTCCAAGATGTATCCTTGCCCTGCCATTGTGCACTCCTGTTTCCCAGGTGTACAGATAATCTGAGTCCCTCCCTAGCACACAGTGAAATCCCCTTCCCTCCATCATGTGCCATCAGTGGCCACCATTCAGTTTCAAGGACATATTTTTCTGCCATGCTCCATAAATCAAACAGGAATAAAGATACTTCCATGGTGATGACAGGAGGAAAGGCAGCACCACAGAAAAAAATTGCTTTCAATATCTCAGGGATCTTAAATTATTTGCTAATCACTCTGTGCTGTTTTAAACTGCTTACAGCACGCTCACCATAACAAGAGCACGTTTTGTGATCTAAACCACTGGAATTTATCATCATTTGCATGACATATCTTTGATCACAGTGTAAATCCTGCTGGCTGGGTTTCACAAGCAGCCCTGTTGACCCCTTGTGAGCAGCCCAAGTATAACACCAAAGACTTGCTCTCCAGATTTTTAAAAATGCATTTATCATTTCTTAATCCCAGGCATTTGATTACATCTTTTCTTTCTTATTAAATGCCTTTCTTCAGGCTGTGGAAAATGAGGAGACATTTGTGACATTTCACAATATTGGGATAGATCCCTGGGTGTTCCCCAAACACACAGCCTGAGCACACAGAGTGCCACACAAAACTCCTGGTGCCTTGGGTTTGGTGCCACATTTCCACCTCACAAAGTGAAACCCGTGGCTGTTCTAAATCACACGGGGCTGCAATAAAATCACAAAGATGAAATGAAGCAGCGCAGCACAAAAATGATTGTATCTCACCTTAAGCTCCAGCCAAGGACATGAAAAAGTGCTGGAGAACATGGAATATCCTTGGTGTAGGCTGAAGTGTTATGTATTTCTGCTGGCTGGCCTTTAGAGCAAAGTGCTTTTTTGATGAACACTAACGGGAAGTGTGTCCCTCTGAAGGTGAATGCACAAGGCCACCATGGGTGGAACACTGCTTTTTCCATAAATCCAGAGCCAGTCCAGCAATAACATCCTTTGCATGAACAGAAATCAGAGGTAATTGGTGCATATGTTACGGTGTAATAGTGCCTCAAGCCTTTACCTGGCACGTCATAAGAAAAGTGATTTAATCATCAAAAATTAAATAGCTTTTAAAGGAAAATATTGTGCTAGAAAATTAATGTTAGAAACTGTTCTGGCCAGGATTTAAAGCAGCAGTATATATCTGATAAGCAGTTTGGAAATACAGCAGCTTCTGCACTGAACCATATGACTGAGTGCACTTTGCATTGTTCAGAAAAGAAAAAAATCTTCCTGGTTTAGGGCTTTTAAAAAGATTTATGCTGTTTTCTCCAAAAGCATTAATTTTGTCTTTTTATGAGGGGAAAAAAAAAAAGCACAACAGGCCATTCTACTGCATGTGTCTGTTTTCAGTCGCAGCTATCTCCCAGCCCTTTGCAATCTGCTTCAAAGTGAGCAGACACCAAAGAATAACTGGAAATGATAGTAATAAGATTCATGAACTTTGAATTTAAAGACTTTGCATTGCTTTTCTTTTAGAAGTTTGGAGGACAAGATGAAATACCACATATTGAGGAATCTTAAGGTATGTCTCTTTCATAAGTTAGCATTAATAACTGTAAGCACATTTAAAATCTTGTTATTCTGGATGTCATCAGTCTCTTGGCACTAGATATTTCTTTCAGGAATTAAGTGCCACAGAAAACACAATATGAAAGTAAAAAAAAAAAAGAAACATATAAATGTAACTTAATCTTCAGAAACCACACAAAAATACTTTGTAACAAAAGAGTGTGTGGTGTAGTAGAAGTAAGGCCTTTTCACCATGACTAACATGTCCTTAAAAACTAAATAGTATAATTAGCATTTCTCCATTATTTATGTACATTAAGAACAATCTTTGTAGTTCCTTCACAAAATGAAGTGTGTTTCTTTAAGATATACTTCAAAGACTATTATTGCAGCATTTAGAAAGACTTCACAAAATGACAGACATAAAGCACAGCAAATTATTGCAGCATTAGAAAATAGTAAGTTAGAATGAAATTGTAGCAGCAATGTGTAGAGTTTTTGTACTTCTGTACAGTGAAGAAAGCTGTCAGGACCATATTAAATGGGGCATAGTTAAACTGAGTGGCTCTGATAAGGGGCTCTGCTCTGCTATCTGAGTTCTAGATCAGTTGGATTGAATTTCCTGCATATTGCACATTTCCAGACTTTCATTCTTTCCTTTCAGTGACACTACAAGGACAGCCTTAGATATGCTTATAATTTGTGGTTTTATAATGCAGGAGACATCTACATTTTCAAAGAAGAGATGATACCAGAGGAGTCAGGAGGAAAGTTTTCAAACACATTCATTTTGCATATGTTCCCTGTAAGTTTAAAAAAATGACCTTGCAGGTGTTCTCAGCAAAGACGTCTGTATTAAAGTAAAAAAAAAAAAAAAAAAAAAAAATTGCCTGAATTTGAAACTATGTATGGAATGTCTTGAAACTATGTATGGAATGCCTTGACCTCAAGCATCTCAACATTAGCCCTAAGCTAGGAGATTTTTCATTTCCCATTACAAAGCTTTTTGTAATGTTCCCAGAGAATTTTTATTTCAGATTCCCCCAGTTGTGTGTGCTGCACTTCAGCACCTCATTTCTATCAGAACAACAAAAGGAGCAGCTTCAGAGCAAGTATTATATGTGGCACAATTTTCCAGGCTGTTTGTTAAAATTGTGGTTATGATTAATAATAATCATAATAATAAGGACAAGGCAGCTATCTCAGGGATGAGGAAAAAATGCTATAGGGTTAAAGCATTTCTGCTCTCCTTGTGCTGGATTTTAACACATAACAGGGAAGGTCCTTGCTAGGCAAGGCATTGCTCATTAAATTCTAAGGTTAATTAAAAGAAGCTTCACCAGGAAGGACACCCCTTCAGCTTGATTTTAGGTTACAGTCCTGGACTCTGTGTGAACACTTCTCAGTGCAGCAAAGTTAGTCCAGAACCAGACTCCAGCAGCTAACAGAAAACAGGGTCATTTTTCTTCTATGTTACAATATTCCTTCTCTGTGAGTAAATTAAATTATCAGGTACAGTTAGCACCTTACTGCAGTATAAAACTGACTACAAGCTGTGAGCAGGGAGATTTTTAATGGCACAAAGTGAGATGCATGTCCAATGTATGTTTTTGCTTTTGAACATTCCCTCTTAAATGATAAATATTCCCAAATGTGGTCAAATAATTTGCCTTTTCCACATCAGCAGTGTACTTTTTAGGCTTAATGACCTCTGTAATGTCCAGTACTGGCATGCATTTTTAAGGGAAAGAGTTAAAAATAAAATAAAAAAAATAGTCCTATCATTTCACTCCACTACAGTATGATTATGGCATCATTGTGCATGTATCTTCTCAGGAATTGAATTGCCAGCAGAAGCAGTAGAATCTTCATGATTATCTGTATAATGTGGCCTATAGCCAAGCTGCCAACTTTTGTATTAACTCACAATCCTCTAGCTACACAATATCCTTCTATCTTATATATAAACAGTTATTATCCTGCTTGCCTGCAATGGCAATAAGAAACACATCCAGAAGTTAAAAAGAAGGTAATAATGTTTTCATGTACTGAAGCACTTACCAGGGTCTGATTCTGCATTTCCATATCAGCTTTTGTGTTGCTGTTTTTCCTGTGGATTCCTTGAGAGCTGATAGAGTTGCCATGAAGAGAGGAGCCCTGGGAGCTGCCCTTCGACACACTCCTGTAGGAAACATTATTTGATCCACTTTCTGTCTGCTGAGCTGCTTTCTTATCAACTCTGCAGGTAGAGAGTGATTCCTCTGATAAATTGCATTGCCCTTCTTCAATCACTCCACTTTCCCATTCCTTTAATGTTTAAAGTAACCTCTCTGTATCTTTCTGTCTCTAGACCTTTGAGTGATAAATGTTTCTAACTAGCCTTGATCAAACCTGTCACTTGCAATTTCAGGTAGTATATCAATTTAGCCTTTCACATGTGATGATTTATATTATATTTGGGACTGCTGCGGGGCAAACGTGAAAACAGAATATACCCATTGCTAAGTTCTTCTGTGACCAAAGGTTGTGAGAGCTGGAAAGGTAATTAATTCTGACAAGTTACCAAATATGTGTTTTCTGGTTACAGTACAGGAAGATGGAATACATTAAAACATGTACCTAATTACCCTCTATATTTACACACCATCTGCCTAGATTCTTGATTTCTGGAATAATTTGAATTATCAGCTTGGATGTAACTCGCCTATCTTTAATTTCAAAGACCAATGGCTTGGTTAAAGTAACATGAACAAAATTACCATCTCATTGTTAATGCCTTTTTTTTTTTTTTCTGTAGAGAATAAAGTCCAAATTCTACACCCACTGTTTGCTACTGTGCCTTCTTAGCACAAAAAAAACATATATTGAACTTCACATCTGGGCATCTGTAAAGCTACATGGACATCAACACATCCCAAAATGTGTTCTGGAGTTTTACCTGTTTAAAAGCTCCCTCATGAAGCTGTCTTTTGGTGAGTAGGCAGCTGTGGTAGAACCTCTAACTTGTTCACACTCAATCTCACCAGGAGAGTCTTGGGAAGGCTTCACAATTCTGCTCTCCATGGCTAAAAAGTCACCATTGTCAGCTTTCCTGTTAATCTGATTTTCTATTTCACAGTGCTGCTCGGTTTTCTTCTTTTCTTTTCTTCTCTCTAATTTTGCCTGCTTAATTCCAAATCCTGAAACTTTTGTGTCCTTTTTTTCCACCTTAGTTTTAGGAACATCAGTTTTCCTGCTACTCAGTGCTGGGAGCTTGCTCTTTCTGAAGCCAAACCAACTGGCTATAGAAGGACCAGTCTTTTGCTTAGTCTCCACCGTGGGGGATTTGGTTTGTCCCTGTCCCTTTTGCACATTTTCTTGAATGCATAACATGACTTTCTCCTCTATGGTAGGTTGCAGAGATGGAGAACTCAAAAGATCATTTACCTTCTCAGAGGTTTCTGCTAATTTTAAAGACATTTGCTGTCTTCGTGACCTTGTTGCTTCCAGTTTATGGGGACACTTTACTCCATCAAAGCTTTGGAAGGACAACATTTGTTTGGAAGATACAGTAGCCGAGGCTTCTAACTCCAGTTCTGCTGACAGAACACTTTTCTTACCTAGATCTTCATGCTTAAAGCTTTCAGTGCTTTTCTCACTCTGCACAGATAGACTGCGTGCATCTTTCTGAGAAAATGGTTTGCTTCCATCACATTTTGAAGTGCTGGGAAACTGGTCTACTCTTTGAGATGGTCTGAAGGGCAATTTGCTTGGGCTTCCATGCTGGCTATTGCAACTGCTCATATTTCCAAGAGAGCCTTGTCTAGGACAGGAACTTTCTGTGGGTTTTCCAGTATACAAAACAGCCTCTGGTGTCACTGCTGTGCCAAGAGCAGCCTTGATCTGAAGCCCTTCCACAGCCGAGCTCTGCCTCGTTAGAGAATTCCCTCTGTCAGAAGTGTTTGTAATGATCTGAGTCCGTACTTTGCCAAGCCCCTCAGCCCCAGGGGCAGGTGGCTTCTCCCCTGTGTGGATGCTGAAACTCTGACTGCGAGCCTTCGCTCCGTTCATGCCCAGCGCCGGCTTCAAGTGCGACTTGCTGCCAGAAGAAACAGACCTCTTAACTAATTTGTTTTCTAATCCATCTCCTCTGTCCACCACCAAGTTGCAGCTTTCATGAGAATGAGCTGATGCTGTATCCATACTAAGTCCCACAGCACAATTATTTTTTACTTCAGCATCACATCTGGCGTCCTTTAATTCCACATCCATTGCACCTTTGGTGTTTACACACACAGACTCGCTTTGCTTGTACTTACTGGAGCTCCCATTACTTTTGGAAGCTGCATTTATGCTGTCTTTTTCCTGCTTCCCTGGAACAGTAGAGCTCTTGCGGAGAAGCTGGGGAGATTTGACAAATAATTTCAGTCCTACAGGGAGACGGGTTTTCACTCCTCTCTCATTAGAGTTTTGAGAGGCGTGCGTGGCATCGCCGGCGTGAAGCGGCGTTGACGGGAAATTGTTTACCTGAGACAGCAGAGGCTCACTTGTGCTCATTGTGTGACACTGAGGAGCTGTGGGGAGGATGTTTGTCATCTTTTGTAGCTGATCCAACCCGCTGTCACTGGAAATATTGTTTTTTCTGGAATATGTGTCTTGTGAAGAAGTTTTTTCCAGTGATGGACAGCCTAGAGAAAAGGACCTGGCTGTTTGAAAATCTGTGCTGGAATACTCACGATTCCTGTGGAGACCCACCTGATTAGGGCTTTTTGGGCAGACTTGCTTTGTGGAAACTTTGGAAAGTCCTTGGCGTGCACTGTGGGATTGCTGAGATGTGCATTTATTTTGCATAATTCCTTCTGCATTTTCTTGAAGGTAAGATAATTCAATTTTGGCCCCAGAAGATACATTTTTTGCTTGCATTTCATGACCAGATTGATTATGAAAGCCAGAGTTCACAGTCCCCTTTAATGGAGATGATTTCAGTACATTTTTTGCTGTTTCAGTGGGACCAGCTCCTCCTAACTTTACTGCTAGAGGTGGAGAATTAGCATAATTGGGCCGAATCAACAGGGATGTTGACCTGCCTGGAGGAAGGGGTGGGGATGGAGACCGAGCTTCTACAGCAGCTAAATCACAATGAAAGTCTCTGGTTGGAGGTTCCCCGTAGCTACTGGGCTCTATAAGGTGCTGAGGCAACAGTGGTGATGCTGGACTCTGACTCTTTGGATACTTTGCCCCATCTGCTCTGCCAGGATGTTTCAAGTCAGGCAGGGCATGGGCAGGGGGCTTTGGAACCTGAAATTCAACTTTTGAATCAAAATGACGAGGAGGGCTTTGAGCCTTTTTGAATCTTGACAGCTTTACAGGTGGCAGAGCAGGTGACTTCTCAAGGGCTGTGGGGCCCACTGACAGAGCTACAGGTGCCTCCCCACTCTCAGACATCAGAGTTTTTTGGGGAGAAAATTTACCTCTGCTGGGTATTTTAGTGACATTTGGCTTTTGATTGATTCCTGCATGCACAGTGGAGCTTGAATTGACCTTGTATGATGCATCATACACTGGCTTCACTAGTTTCTGTCGTGAAGCATTTTGCTGTGTCACCCTCCCACAGTGTGAAGATTCACCACAGGTCATGGGGACAGCTGTATTTTTATTCCCTGTATTATCTTCAAGAGTATTTTTCCCAGTTTCATCTTCCTGTCTTTCTGAAACAGTGTAGTTTCTAGCACTGGGTCCTGGCTGCATATCAGTTCTTCCCTGAGGTATAAGTTCAGTGTATTCTGCACTGGACATAGTTTGTGGCTGGTTGATTGAAATCTCATTTCTTGTTACAGTGACAACTCCAGTTTGATGTGAGCTGAATTCAATAGGCTCACCATCCTTAGCATCATATATTACCATAATGCACTCTTCAGAAGAGGTCTTCTTTATAACCTTCTGTTGTTTAATGAAATTACATGGCTTGGGCCTGATGTCTGGGTGACCAGGTATCTGGTTCTCTTCTTTGTCAGTAGATAAAAACTGAGAATTCTCTGTGACTTTGAGCAAGTCAGAAGTCTTTGTATACTTCTCAGGAAAGGGAGTTGCTAATAAATCTGAGGGACTTTTCTCATCACTGCTTTCTATATGCAATTCATCCAAGACTTCATTGTCATCAGTGTCTGAAAGCTGAAAATTAAAGTCCTTCCAGCCTATATTAGAATGGCTTTGATTTAACTGTAACTCAGGCAGCTTTGCTCTGGTGCATGATTTTGCTTCTGCCTGAAATCCACTGACAAAACTAGTCAATTTCTCAGGTCTTTCCTTTGAATCAAAAAATGAACTTCTTTCTGGCAAATGTTTCCTGTTAGGATCCCAGTCAAAGAGACTGTCAGAAACGCTATGAGTTAATTTGTTACAATAGGTCCGGCAGTCTTTGCTTGGAACTTCCTGCAGCAACAGTAAGGATGAAGAGTCATCATCTGCATCATCATGGGAATCTGAATCATAGGAGAAAGTTTTGTTGTGTTCAATGCAAACACTTCCCATTTCCATTGGCTTACAGTGAGTCTGTTCGTTATGGCCTCCACACTTAATTCCGGGGGAATATATTCCTTCGTTGGAGTTCATGCAATCTTTGTAGCCCCATTTTGATATTACTGAAGGTGGTTCAAGTAATATTTTTTGCTCCTGCAATTTTTTCAGCCCTTGTAAGATATGGGTTTCCTTGATTCGAGTTGGAGGTAGATCATCTGCAGGACTTGAGAGGTTGCTTGGGAGCGAAGAACCAATGCTTATTCTTTTATCCCATCTCACGGATGACTGTCAAAAGAAAATAAAAATCACTTGTGTTATAAGTGCTGTCAATAAAAGTGTTACCATTTTGGTAAAGAGATAGAGGAGTTGCATAAGGGCATTGCATTATATTCTTTTCTATTTAAAGCAAAGTTCTTTTTTAATAAAGGATTTTACAATGGTGTGAAGGCTGCTGTGCATTACAAACCTGTAGGAAGAACAATATGAATGGAAGGATTAAGATAAAAAAGAAGAGCAGTTTGGAATATGAAAGGCAGGATAAATGTCTGAACAAATGAGGAGACTGTAAGTAAGCTGGAGTGATAAAGGAATCACTCAAAAAATTAAAAAGGGTGGTAATAGGTAGTTTAGTGACAACCGCTTTCAATATAAAAGTGAGAGGAAAGTAAAAAAACTTCTGAAACAGGCAGCTTTTCAATTAATCTTGTTTCAGATTAACTTAAACTAAAACATGAAGAAAATGAATTTGATTTACCCTTTTGCTTGTCTTTCCATCATTCCAAGTGTAGGAGGAACCACTGGAATATTCACTGCAAGCACTTGAGAGGGAGAGTTCACTGCTGCTGCAGCTGCTTCGAGGATACAGGCGGCTAGAGCCTGTCATATTTAATTGACTCTGGCATTTCAAGACAGGTATGCTGGATTTCACATTCTGCTGGCATTCCTAAAATAGGAGAAGAAATTGAAATATCTTATGGGGAGAAAACGATTATTTAACTTCCCCTTGATTAAGAATGGCAAAGAAAAAGCAAGTTAGCTGCTTCTGCCTTACTCTCATGCAATTTAGCATCTGGTGAACTTAATACAGAGAAATAAATTTAAAATTGCTAACAGTTTCATTTGTCAGGGGGAAAAAATCCACAATGCTCAGTGTTTTCTTCTTTGTTCTTGGGCTAGTATTCTGGTCTTCTTATTGTAAAGATTATTCTGAGTCTATTTGAATTATGCTTCATACATAAGCAGCGTGCGCTGGTAAGATACAGAAAACAAAGTTATAAGAATACAAGTACATCTTGACAACTGCATTATAGCCCCACAATGTAACAGATGAGGCTGCACAGCCTGGACAAGGTAAATTAATTTAGTATCCTGAGCAGAATGTCCACTGAGAATGGAATCTCTCCATTACAGTCTAATTTTGGTTTCCTATCTAGTTCAAAGCTTTGTCTAAGAAACTCTCTGACGTAGGACAATCCATCTTCGTGTCGCTCGCAGACAGCTGAAGCCTCTTGCTTATGCAATTTATTGACACTTTATGGCTGCCTTTAGTACTTGTGTAGTTATCGCCCCTTTCCAAATGCAATTTCAGCTGACTGTGACTAAGTGCCAGCTTTGAGGAAGAGAGTAATGAAGAGTAGATAGCACTTTAGGTAAAATATTAAACCTCTGTTGGAGTAGCTAGGATGCCTTTAATTTGTTTTCAAACTAATATTCTTGAGCCTAACAGCGTTGGAGCTTCTTTAGTGTTAAGTGCTTGCACTATTCTCCAGTTTCCTCACAGAATCAGACATCATTTTAATTACCAGGAACACCAGACATGACTACATGAAAAGAGGTTGTAATGAGGTGGGGGTCAGTCTCTTCTCCCAAGCAGAAACTGATAGAACAGGAGGAAACAGCCTTTGGGGACGTTGAGATTGGATATTAGGAAAAATTCCTTCGCTAAAAGAGTTGTCAAGCAATGGAGCAGGGAAGTGGTTGAGTCACCATCCCTGGAGGGATTTAAAAGCTGTGTAGCTGTGGCACCTGGAGACATGGTTTAGTGGTGGGATTGATCCCAAGGGAACCTTTCCACCCAGTGGTGGGTGAAGGTTGGATTTGATGATCTTAAGCATAAAGGTCTTTTCCATCCAAAGTGAATCTATGATTCTGTGCCTCGGTTTCATAAAACTTATCCTTGGATTTCATTAAGGCAAACTGAAACAATATTTATTGATTTTGTATGTAGATATACTTAAAAATAATTTTTCTTAAATGAAGAATTTACACTTAGGAAGAAACAAGAAATCTAAAGTTATTGAATCCATAAAAAAAATTATCAAGGCTGTGTATGCCCTAGACTCAGCTTCTTCATGGAAATGTTTGGAACAACACTCAGTTCTCAGGCACTGACATGTTTGTTGGCCTTCTTCTTATTTCTTCCATTTATTCCCCCATGCTCCTCCCATTTATTACCACTGGGGTTGAACCTTTTTTCAGCTGAATGGGAGAGAGCAGAATTTTTACTGCTGAGGAGTTCATCAGTACAGCTGTTCATGGCTCAGCTGACATCATAATGTTCAGGTTTTGACAAACCTAACTACAGGGCAAATCATTATTCTTCATCACAGGCAAAACCTAGGAATGGGAAAATCATTTAGAGGCACCAAGAGCACATTTCACCTCTGGGAATTACTGGTACATGTTCTCCTAGGAAGTCAAATGGATGCAGGAGGAGCAGCTTTTAAATCCAGTGGCTCTGGGAAGAATACTTCTTTCAGCACCACAGGCAGGCTGATGCCTGTGTTTCTGGCTCTGAAGTGGATTTTGCTGTTTTGTTGAGACAGATGAGTCTGTGTTTCTGACATTGTGGTTCCCCTGGGAGATCTCCTGCCCTCAGCCTCCTCAGCTGTGGCAGTGTCACTCCTGGGGATGGGGACTGCACAGAGGCCAAGGGCAGCAGCTGCTTGTTCTGGCTGTTCCTCTGCACTTTGGCCCTGGGAAAACACATCATGTGGAATTCTGCCCTTTATACTGACTGGGCTGTGTCCCAGCCATCACAGCATCCAAGGGAAGGATGCCTGCAAATCCTCTCCTGCAGGAGGAAAGAGATCACAGCACAGTGACAAGGATTGCCTTCCTGCCATCTTCAGCTCATCTGAGAGCCTCTCCAACCCCTCACTTTATTTCCTTTGCACCTAAGAGAGGAGAAAGGCATTTGGTCCTACTGTTTCAGCAATGGGAAAAAATGGAGCTATCCAAGCAAAGCAAAAGAACAGTATATTACTGCAATCATCTTCAAGAGAGGAGAAAATGTGCAAAAAATGTCATGTCACTACAGATTATGAAGTAGGGTATCCACTCAATTTCTAGATTGCATTCAGATCACTTAAGAGAGTGGAGTTTTCCCCTTCAATTTGCCTTTGTTCTCTAAATTATTCAAGAAAGTACTTTGAATAGCATGTTTATGATGCATTAATTAAATACATTTAACTTGCATATGGGTCTATTAACTGACATGGTGAAATTTTAATTTTTGTAATCATGACTTTTTAGTCATTACCTTTAATGAAATTAGAGTAAAAAGGCTTGAATGTAGTATTACAGTTTAAAAATGTAATTTTCACTAGAAATCAAAGAAAATTGAAATAATCAGACCATTAAAGACACAAAACTATATTAGAGCAACTTAACCTGAAGGCTTAATTAAATATAATGCAAAATGTTGTTAGCATTTTTGTGAACCTTTGAAACAATGCCTTTTCATTAAAGTAGGTATTACAAGGGAGATTACATTTTTGTTGACACTACTATACTTCAAGATCAAAGGCACAAGCAGATTCAATGTTCTGTTCTTGTACTCTTTGTTTCCCTGTATGTGATTTTTGTTTTTTAAGCTACTTTTCTCTTTGACAATGAAACATGAAAGCCACGCTGGTGAACGTTTTGCCAAATAAGCACAAAGCTCACTCCATCTGAAAAAAAAATAAAAATGCAGAGCCCATGAATTTTTACAAGTTCATACATAATATATCATAAAAGTGGGATGAATAATACGGGGCACGGGCTTTAATAAAAAGCTCCTTGACCATTTCTCAGAGATTCTGAGATGTAATCAATACCCAAAGAGGTGTATGGGGGACATTGCTAAGATTTACTCTTTTTTTGCACACGGTGACACTATCTGCTCACTATATCAACCGAGGACACAATATTGAATTTCAGAGAAGAGAAGGAAGTAAAAGCATTGTTATCTGCCTCGACAGTGTTCCAATTCAGAGATCAGCTTTATGGCTCTTCCCTGACACCAGGCTGCAGAGGAGAAAAGGAGGTTCCAGGTGAGGTGAGCAAGGGCAGCACAAACACTCACGAGCATCTGAGCATCAGCACTTGGGGCTTGCACCAGGCCTCGGTTCCGTTCCACCTCTGAAAGCAAATCCCCAGATGAGAGGTCCAAGATGCGTGAGTGGAGTTTCTGGGGGGGCAGAAGAGAAGGAGAAAAAGCAAAAGCATTTGTCAGACATTCAGCAGATCAGCATTTTTAAAATTTCAAACTCTGCTGTTAAATTTCAAGGGAAATGAAGAGCCTGAGGTAAAAGCGGATTTGTTCTAATTTGAAATGTTGCTCTTTGTGCTTACTTTGTCCAAGACTTCCTGTCTGGAGGACAGATCATCCTTCATCCAAAACAAACTCTACTTTTCCTTCTAGTCACTGCTTTGCAACTTATCATTACTTCACACACAACAATAACAAATGAGCACGAGCCCCACCATTATCCACAGAGTTTGACAGGTTTCATGAAAAAAGCATAAAAATGAACTAAAAAATTAACATGCATAAATCAATCAACATGTTAATGTTGTTTTATTTACGAGCTGTTACACCTTGGGTGAATGATTGCAAAAGTGACCCTATTTTTAACCAGCATTGATCTGCTGAAGGCCTCCTCTGCACACATTTTAACTCAAAGTCATTAATGTCATCTGTTAGGAACAATTAATGTGAATAGAAAATAATTGCATCAGGGAACTGGGGACTCAGAGGATTTTGTGCATTAATATTCACATGCTGTTGGATTATATACACAGTTTTTCTCAGTTTTGCTTGGCAGGATGGCTGAGTTTGTGCCTTTCCCCCCATGTCCACCTGTACACTAATTCTAGGGCTTTCAGTCTGCATTAAGCCTGGTTTGGTTTAATTGCAGTTTCAATAAAATCCATGATTTATGTGAATGCCTCAGACAATCCCATAAAAAGAAAAAATATCTGCAGTCTTGTTAGTCCTGGGCCAGCACACCGTGTAACAGGCAGCAGGGATCTGACTCAGGGTCCATTGAAATCAATGCAAATGGACTAAAAAAATAAAACCCAAGAAATAAGGACTTTGGATCAGGCTCTTTTCACTTTCCCATTAATTCTTCAAGCTTGCAACCTAAGAGACCACATTTACCCCCTCAGCTTGGAGGAACAAATGGTGCAGACTCTGTTAGGTGCTTTGCCAGAGGACTCTGGGAGGGATGCAAACCATGGGGATTTGTGGAGGCTCTGTGAAATCACCCATCACCCTGTCCATCCAAAAAGACTGGCCACAGAGGGAAAAAGAATCTGAAGGCAGAAGAACCTCCACAGTGTAGCAGTAGCTCTGTGCAGGGCCCTGAAATGCAAGTCACACAGTATCTACACCCAGCTGCTCCCCAGCCTGCTCTCTGGGTACCCACTGCAGAAATTAATCTGCCAGAGAACAAAGCAGGCAGCCATTCCCACAGCCTCTGTTATCTGCATGCTCTGCTTCAGGCTTCTATTCCAGACAATCTAGGAAAAATTTTTTAAAAATTTCTAATTATGAATTTGGAGTCATTTCCCAAGAGTTACTTATTCATCCAGGTTTATTAAGGAGGTATTGTCTGTTGCAGAGAGATTATGGAAAATATTTTCAATGATCAATATTCTGTATAAATATGTATTATCCAGTATATTGTTGAATAGATTAAATAAAATGCTGCAAGCACTCAGTATCCAAGATACTTTTCATTATAAACATTAACTACATCCAGGCTATGTGTTTTTAACATCAGTGATGCCTGATTATTCAGTGTGCACCTTTCAAAGTTCTACCACTAGTATTACTGTCAGGTGGTTGTTAAAGATTTAAACTCCAGGTAAAATGCCTGCCCAAAGTCACAGATTCACTGACTTTGTACAATTTGTTCCTCTTGACAATAATTCCAAGTGCATCACTGAGCCACCAGAGAATCCCACGGTTTTCAGAACCAAGAGTCACTAGTGCAATGAACAAATGGTTTACAGACAAATTAATTACCTTCTCCAGGGAAACCAGTCACCTGAGATATTTTAGTGGAAGTTACAATAGTCAGATGATGACTGGGGACAGCTGAGATGGATGAACATTTATAGGTGAAAATGTGTTTTCCCAGAAAAAAAAGGATTTTAGAAATAGTGCTAAAGGAATTTTACAATTGTAATACTGCCTTCCCATTTTTCCACTTTCCCATTTTATTACTTAAATGGGAACCTATAAACATCTCAACAAGGGAAACAAAATATTCTGTTACAACATCATCCAAGGAAATTTACTGTTACTTACAGAATACAGAATCTGTGTCAGACATAAGAACAGAAATCAGTCAGAACAGGCAGAAATCAGAGATAATTTTTGATCAGTGATCAATGACAGCCCAGCTGGAAACAGCTCAGGGTTCTGGGGTCCCTCCTCAGCAGCTCAGTGTGACCCTGCACAGGGGTCTCACTGTGTTTGAGTCACTTTTGCCGCTGTTGAACTCAGTGACTCTCTAAAACTGTAGTACCAAAGGCAAATCAGCAGATTGAAATGATTAACAAGGAAGGAAAGTGTGTTCTCGAGATGTATAATGTGATTATATTTCTGTATCAAATGAGATCATCACATTGGGAATAGTCCTCCCCACACATATGCAAATAAACTAACAGAGGTGGCCAGAACAATGACTAGCATTAACAAACAGCATAATAAAGTTTGAGGTCATTAATTAAATATAATCACACAGCACTGAAGCAAGTCATCCAATTACAAAAGAAAAGCCTAAGAAAAAAGGTTTCTCTTTCATTTATTTTTCTTTTCCCTTCTCCATTGTCTAATTAAAGAATGGGGAAAAACCCTAGCATTTGTTAAAAAAACTCATTAATGATGCATTCAAAATCAAGTAACGGATTGTGCTAACTATGTATCTTGATTCTGATTTCTTCTCAGATACATAAAATGTACTGTGTCCTTTATGGGTATTTTCAGACGGCATAACTAGATCAAGGAGTTACTGCTGCCTTGAAAATTGTACAGTATTAGAATCACTGCTGATGCTATCGTGACACAATGCAACAAGAGGCAGCCACTGCACAGAATGCCTTCACATCAGTTTAAATGAATACTTCACTATGAAACTGAGGAGTTATAATCATCAATCCAAGCTATCTGCCCCGTTTGTTGGTGCCCTATACAATGATAAGGGGGAAATGAGCAATACTAGAGGTGCTGGGCAGTGCCTGGACCCTTCTGGAAACAGAAAAGCATCAGGATCACTGGGCTGCAGACCTGAAAATCCACATGGAACTGAATGCAGCATGGAATGGGCCAACTTTCTTGGAAATTACTCTGTAATGAGTACTACAGGGCAGGTATGGAGTAAAATCTTTGTTACATCTTAGCTTGACTGGACCCATGTCTCTCCAGAAAGGGGGTGCTGAGAGGCCAAGGCAGAACAGAGGGGGCTTCTCTGCAGGTGCCTGTGCCCAACAGCAGCAAAGCTCCTCCTTCACCTGTGAGATGATGCAGAAAAGGCAGTGCCCTTTGTGGTTCAATACCAAGATTAACTCCTGTAACCCACATGAAAAATAAAAACAAAGTAATTGATAATTTAGGTGGAAACCTATTCCATCAAGTGCAATAGGAAATACAATTATCTGGCAGGCAGATAACCAATCCATCAGCCAGCAGGCCAGCTCCCCTCCCCCAGCAGCATTCTTATTAAGACTTTCTAGGAAGATAAAAGAAAGCTACTACCTGCTGGCACAAGGCAATATTACAGAGACTCCCCTAACCACTGTGCCTCCTGACTCTGTCTCTGCAGAATATCTATCAGCTCCCATCTCCTTTTTAAACATCTAATGGTCTGCAGCATTGCCAGAACAATTTTCAATGAATTATGCCAAAGAGTACACAGCTCTCCAATATTGGATGAGTTAATTGCTATTAAATCAATTGGCTTTGCTTCTCTCACATGAGCCAAAGTCTATCATTCACAAAATTCTCTCTCTAGATACCGGGGAGACATTTTCATCCTGCTGCTTCATGCCAGAGCTGTAAATGTTTGTTTGGTGCATGTGGCCCTCTCCTGTCTTTGCTGTTTTTCAGGGCATCACAAACCTGAGCAGGCACATTCTGGCCTGCTTCCCTCTAACCCAACCACTGAAATTGGGCTGGCAGGGAAAACCTTCCCATTTCCATTGCACCATAAGGGCACTAGGCCTCAGAAGGAAAAAATATTATTAGGCAAAAATATTTATATATTATTAGTTTGGTAAAAGCATAATCTTTCATTAAACAAAATATTGATTTTTGTAGTCCTTGGATACATTTCAGAGGGGAGGTTCAGCTGGAGATGAGAACATCCTTCACCTATCCCACCAAAAGTTACCTACAGTAGAACATGCACTGTTCAAAAAACAAAGTGTGACCTTCTCATCCACTAAATACTCTGGAATTAAGGAGAAAATTAGGTATAGTTAAGCAAAAAATAATAAAATCTCCAAAAGCAGAAATCAACTTTTCCTTTAGACAAATAAGATTTTGGAATATACATTCTTTTCACCTATGGAAATTCTGCCTTCTAAAGAGAGTAGAACATGTGGTTGTCAACAAAAACCAGCCAAATATGAAGCAAAAGTGAAAGCTGCAAGAAGATGCTTCCAATTTTTAAATTCTAATAATCACCAACACAGGAAATACATTTGCAACAACACTCTGTGTACACACAGAAATGCCTGATGTGTTATTGTATAAAATTGGTATCACAAAACCAAAAGTATGATAAATATTTTCAGCTCTGGAAGATATCTATTTAGTAGAAAATTCAGAATTGTTTCCTACTATTCACTTCCTATAAGCAGAATTTCATGGAAAACACTGTTTAGTAAATGAAAACCAGGTCTAGTGAATGGTATCCTTGTCCATGGCAGGGAGGTTGGAAAGGGATGAGCTTTTAGGTCACTTCAAACACAAACCAGCCCACAATTCTAAGAAAATTACTCTTTGTCTTAATGTTGGGCCATGTTTAACCATTTACAGGACTGAGGCTAAAACTGGAGCGAAAACCTAACACTCTTTGACTATTTAAAATGCTCCTCCCTTATACAAAGTAATTAGATGTTCATCACTTAGACCTCCAATAAAGCTCTGCACAGGCAGGAACATCCCACTTCTGATTTTAAAGCCAATGCACCACATTCAGCTAGCTTTTCTATTTCTCTACAGGGTTATTATACAGCGTTGCTACAGGGTATTTTTGGTGGGAGGAAAGGGTTAACACACAGTAAATGAGCCCCAGGATAACTCTTAAAGTTGGAGACTTTTATTGATCCTACCCTCAGCTCTTTAAAATACGGGAAACAATCACAAAAGTGCAGTATTGCTCAGTGGTGATAGGAGGATGTGCTGTACATAAGTGAATATTAAAGGATTAACTTTAAAATGCATTTCAGTAAGCTAAATGAGTTCTTAGTACAAAATTGAAAAAAAAAAAAAAAAGAAGTTTTTAGCTAGCCCTTAAATTTCAAGTGTGTGGATCTAAATTTTCCATTAATCTAATAAAAATACTTCCATGGAAGTTTTAATTTGGTGTTTTCCATCTGTTTTTGTTGTTTTTCCCCCCTACTAGGCACACTTTTCTAAAAAGCCCTTACAGAAGATGCTAGACTTTAAATCCAACTCCAGAATTAAGAGGGGTTTCTCAGTTTGCTGGCAAATCCTCTGGGTGAGTTTATTGAGACTAAGGCAACATCCAAGACAAAGTACAAGGATATGATACTAGAAACATTTGTATGGAAGATTAGGGTGCTAAAACAACATCAGAAAATCCTGCTAACAAGGCAATTCCAGCACAGAAAGTAAAACAAAGTTTGATTTGTTTGCAGAGTTTCCAAGCTTGCAGCTCTCTATTACTATTGAGAGATCCAGAGATGGCAAAACTCAGTGAATTAGACCCAAAGTAACTCCAAAGACAGGAAATTTATATTCCAGGGTATAAATTGGGAAGTATTAAGCAGGCATTTGATGTACAAATACCAATAGCATAATCTCTCTGTATTCTTCAGAGAGTTGACAACATTAATGTAAGGCTAAAATTACTGCTGTTCTGAATCCTTAGTTTTATTAATTTTTATAAACTGCTTTAAATAAAAGTTACATTGAAAGACACAAAGTAATCCCCTCTGATCCCATTTTTAATTTTATATGTCTATCGGTGTTTTCAAGCTCTGAGATTCCAAAGTGCTTTTCTCATTTTAATAGCACTATGGTAGGAGTCTGTAAATATTGCAGTAATATGAAAATGAGCTAATTTAATTTCTTAGGAAAATGCATGTATAAAGTTCCCTGTGGTTTGTAATTACTGTAAAGTCAACAGTTTACATCAATGACCCAGTAATCAGCTACTCAGAACGTGAATAATTAATGAAAAAATGTTCTCAACAAGCTTGCAAATGGAAGACTCCTTGGAGTATGGTGAAACAGCCGTGCTGTGACAATAGTGATGTGCTGGAGAGGAGCCTTTTATTAAGTACATATTTGTATTTTGTCTCTTATTTTTCTAAATGTCATCCCATTGATCTAGCACTGCTCAGTGTGTCAGTTCCACTGTGCTAAATGAGGGCCAGCACCACGTAGGTGCTGTGAATTATGGCAGCACCAAAGAGTGAAGGGCACATTCTGCACATCCTGACACCTGCTGCTGTTACACTGTCCACAAACAAAACCATTTTGTTTTTAACACTTCAGCGTTGCCAGAAAGAACAACATTATACTGAATTTATACTTTATACTTGGAAACAACTTAATACTGAATTCCTGCAACAGTGAAGAACTATACCATTAATCTTTTCTGGCATGTCCTACACATGCTACCTCTGCTTCAGCAGTAAAAAGGTGGGCTAGTTTTTTATTATTTCACTGTATTTAAGAAATGCTTTAATATAAAAACACAGGAGAAAAGGCTCACTTTTGCAACAGTTATTGCTTTATCAATCCTTTTATGATTAAAAGATACTCACTAATTTCAGCATTTCATACAATGACAGCCAGTGATATTCCAGGCACAACATAACATTGGTCATTGCCTTTTGTAATTCCTACAGTTTAAAATCCATTTTCACATTCAGTTTCTGACTATGCCCCAAAATAATCTAAAGGAATTAGGCAGACCTCAGTGAGATTTTCTTATTGACATTTATGTTGATCAATGTTGGCTGTACCAGAATTGTAATCTACAGATCAATTCCCTTATTAGATTCGTTCTCAGTGCTGCCATGATCATTTTATCACAGAAGCTGCTGCCATCAGATGCTGCTTTATCACTCCATAATGGGATAAGCTGAAGCTTTCCTCTGGCATAAAGCTGGAAATGATAACTGTCTGAAGTCTTTTTCTTTCACAGATTTTCAAAAAATGTCCTAGTGAAATGCATAGGTCTGTTTTAAACACTATTTTCAACTGAATTTATCTAAGCAGCAATAATTTCTGTCCACAAGGAAATTCCAGTTCTCAAGGTGTTAAACAAACCCCAATGCTAACACAGGAGACTGCCTTATTAATCACTTTCTTCTTCCTGAGCCTACGAGCCAGATGACAGAAGAAAAGAGAATGAAGATATGACAGAAAAATTGAAATGGTCTCAGGAACAGTAGGAGTTTTATATGGACACACGTGCAAACACTCCAAAATAGCACACACAATACATACACAAGGTTTGTCACAAGTGTTTTATCTGGTTTTGAAAAGATGCAGGGACATGGTATTTTTAGTGAGAGTGGTGTTACAGCTCCTGTTGAGAGAGGAGTTCATCACATTAATTTAAATCTCCGATAAAATAAATTAGCTTTTTTATTGCCAGGTTGAACTACAGGGCTATGATTGTTATGTATTGCTACAATCTAAGCCTTAATGGCATTTTAGCCCTGTGGTGGTCAAACAGAAACCATTTCAAACCTTCTAAAGGCTATTAAAACATGTGCAGATGTCTGGAAAATTAATACTATTATCTAACACTAACCTTTTGCCTGTAGGAGGAAAAGGAGAGAGAGAAGGCTCAGGAAGATGGTTTAGATCAATACCTGGCAAGCCAGGAGGGCAAGCTCTGTTTCACAGGGAAGTTCATTGGCTGCGAATGGGGGATTCAAGTGAGCAGATTCATCCTTATTTGGATTTCACTGAAATCAGTCATTTACTCAAAAAAACAAACCCAAACTTAAAAGAGATGGGCATTGTTTTTACAATCCTTCCTCACTGCTGTTTTCCAAGGTCCAGCAATCTAGGCACTGGAAAGGTTCATTCATTTAAATGACAAGAGCACAAATTTGTCAAGGTTAATGTTGAACAAGTTATATTTTCCTTGCCTCAGTATTATGCATTAAAAAGTTATTTCATTCCTCCACCCTCCTTTTTTTTCTTTTTTTTTTTGTGTGTGTAATACTGCTGAAATGTCATGTGGATTGAAAGGAGTTTAAAAGTAGGAGGAGAGTTGCAAGAACTACTTTTATTGTTAGTTTAAACCTTTTACATACTTATTTTCTCTCCAACTCTAATGCATTGTTTTTGTCTCTGACAGAATAATTTCTAATAAGAAGAGACTCTTTTCTTGAATACCTGGATACAAGGTACTTGATTTTATTTCTTTTCCTCAAAGCACTTAGTTAAAAGTATGATTTAGAAAGAATAAGTGGGTAGATTCCCAGCTGGTAGGAATGATTGGCTTCACTTCTCCTACTGAAATGAAAAGAATTTCTGCCAGGACAGGAATTACCCCATAGGCTTCCCAAACTTCTACTGCTTTTCAGAAATAAAGCTTCTAGATGGTCATAAATGTGCATTTCCAGTGGGATTTTGTGACAGTGTTCACAGGGGTCTGAGGATGAGGGAAGAGATGAGGATCTGACTCCATGTTTCAGAAAGCTTGATTTATTATTTTATGATATAAATTATATTAAAACTATACTAAAATAATAGAAGAAAGGATTTCATCAGAAGGCTAGCTAAGAATAGAAAAAGAAAGAATGATTACAAAGGTTTGTGTCTCAGACAGAGAGTCCAAGCCAGCTGATTGTGATTGGCCATTAATTAGAAACATCCAACAGGGGCCAATCCCAGATGCACCTGTTGCATTCCACAGCAGCAGATAATCATTGTTTACATTTTGTTCCTGAGGCCTCTCAGCTTCTCAGGAGGAAAAATCTTAAAGAAAGGATTTTTAATAAAACATGTCTGTGACAGTATTTCACTCTTGGAAGTCCCAAATCTGACAAGACCTCCAGACGGCACTTCAAGTTCTTCAATGTCTATGCTGATAACACCAAAATCACAGGCCTTATATAGGACCCAGCACAACCCTGGAGACCTGATGATCCCAACAAGCAGCTCAAACCTTGGCTGTACCCTTCTGGAATCCCACCAACCCCCTCTGGAAGGATGAGAAACCTTGGAATGACCTCAGCACCATGCAGGCTGGACATGAAGCCCAGGTGAGGAGGGAGAGCTGGTGCTGGTACCAGCAAGGAGGGGGTGTGGATGGCCTGAGGACACTGCCCTGCACTGCCCATGCTCATCTGCACCTCCCTCCTGATCTCCCAGCCAGCAGGAGCACCAGGAGATGTAAAATGCCAGTCACAGCTCCTGGAAGGAAAGGCTCCATACCCTCCAAGCATTATTTAGGACCTGAACTGGCCTTGGCAGGGCTGGCATGGGATGGCATGGGAAAATCCCCTCTCCTGGCCCAGGTTGGGAGTTTTACCTCTGGCTCAGGTGGTTCAGAGCTGCAAACCTCTCAGCAGCTGTCTCTGCTCAGGAGAAGCTGTGCCAGCCAACCCCTGACTAGGAACCTGTGCCCTTGTGAATTGATCGCTTTCTCACTGTGGATAAAAGCGGGGCTTAAGGAGGTATTATACAGGAATTTCTAAAGGATCAGCTCCCATTTTGGCAGTAGCTAGATTTTTACAAGAGCTCAGCACAATGCCTGAGCTCTTGAAAGTCTGGTCCCATGTGAATGAAGGACCTGAAGACCTAAATGAAAGGTTAAATCCATTTGTTATTCCTCCAGGAGCAAGTGCCAGGTGACAGGGCAGAGTACACCCATATTTCTAATTATTGTCAAGATCTCCTAGAGATCATTTAGTCAAATAAATCTAAGTGAGCCTCTAAAACACAGTGCTAATCTCTGATTCATGCTCACACTTGCAGTATTTATAATTCATAATAATTGTGCCTAGTTCTGTGTCTGTGCCTGCATCTACTGTACAGGAAAAGTACACAAGGCTTATTTAGAGAAAACCAGTTAATAGTAAATAACAGAAATTTTAAAAAATGATTGAACATTTCTGCTTTTAAAATATAACTGAATATAAAAATTTAGGACCAAAACACTACAAAATTAAATAGCTCATTTCTGAAATTATATACCAGAAAGATGAGCTGAAGAGTAAGAGTATATTTGAGATTTTTTTTAAAGCACTGCTATTAATTCATGATGCCATTACTTTGGCAGTCTGTTTTCCATACTTCTAATGCAGTAAGATGGAATTTAATTCATAATGTGGAAGATGCCCTTGTGATGCACACAGGACACAGACAAATCACTGCCCCTTCCTGCACCCAGACACTGCTAGGTGACTAATGGAACACAGCCTGCTAACATCTAGAGAAAGAAAGGAGCAGGGATGCAGTCTGAAGATGCTAAAAATACAGAAAAACTCCAGGCTGTCAATATCACATTGTTAAAGATTTAATGACAAAGGTAACTTTTCCTTTCAGCCCGTCCTTATCAAGAGAGATTACAGATGGTAATTTAAGAGTTAAGGCACTAATGGACTCTTCAGTTTCACTGAGCACCTCGTGCTGATTTTATCTTGCAATACAGTATTTCACATTCTCAGCGAATCAACAGAGATTTAGTCAATAGTGCCACGGCCTTTGGATGAGAATTTGAATCTTACCAGTATCCAAACTATCATTAAAGAAGATAGGTCATTTGGGAAACAAAGGAGAGCATTAGTGAAATTCAATACTAAAAGATGGGGTTGGTTCCTTAGGTGTTTTATGATTCATTATGAGTAACATTTTATTTTAATTATCAACCCTTTCTTCTATGTGCAGTATCTGTAAGAATATATGAAAAATATAAAGTATATCAGAGGAAAATTATTTTTTTCCATAACAGATGGCAACATAAAATACCTATTGAGTAACCTTATGTGCTTCAACCCGCTTAGCATAATGTTAGTTTGTTTCATTTGATGGAATGTGTAATTTTACATTACTAGCAATTCACTCTGGCCTGATATAATCTGAACAGTTGAAATGTTATGAAGCAGATCACTTACTGGCACACCTACTTCTCACTAAAAAGAGCCATGATTCTGTATTGCTTCACATCTTCAAAGTGCCACTGCACTTAAATAACAGTAACAAAACCACAGTAATAAAGTAAAATATGAATGAGGTTTTATATGTATTGAGTGTAATAACAGAAGAAATTAATCCTCTATTATTTGTTTCATATATGCTTTTGCACAGTTATCCTTTCTTTAAATCTCAAAGTTTTAAGAAAATAAAAATGAACTACATACTTGGCTCCATTAGCACAATAAAAGGAAAATCATAGATCTATAATAATAAAGGTTGTAATTCTGTAGTGCTTTAGAATTTCAATAGATTCCCATTTTGTCACAAGACAGAGTCCTTTAAATCTTGGAATTAATTTTATACATTCTTTTGCTATTCCATTTGAGAGTTACAGAGTGTGAAATATGCTGAGATGATGAGAAAACAATTACCTGCACACCTGTTGTTTGAGCACACATTTAAACAGGATTTGCAGAGGTTACTATTTTATTCCACTGTGAAATCCAAAAGGGGGGAGGCTCTAAAAGCTGACCTGATGATATGAACTTGCACTTTTATATGCAACACGTGCCTTGTGGGTACCACATCACAAACTGTGATAACATTGGAACAAATCCATGCTAATTTTTGCTATCAGAATGTCCATGATAATTTTTTTTTCCCCCCATTTAGAAAGGAAATCTGAATGAGTGACTCTTGGCTTAAATAAAACAAGCATATATTAAAGTAAGTGAATTTCAAACTGCAAAACCAGAAACATATCAGACAGCACATGGATGTGCTGGTCACACAAAACACAAACACGTGAGTAACTCAGTTTTCACTAAGTTCACAACCAGTTTCTAAGCTGCCTCTATACTTACACTTAAGCATTTATGCAGGGATTGACATGGAAAGTTGCTATTAAATCTTGTTAATATATTTAACAAACAGAGCAGACTGAAAGAGCAGCCACAATTTCAGCATTACTGTAGGTTAAATAAAACTATATGGAATAAAAAAGCATGTATTTTTAATGTTTATTAGGAGTGAAGCACAGGTTTGGAAAGGATTACAGCAATATTCTTTCCTATTGTGGAATTCCTTCCTTTTTAAAATTTATTCCCATATGGAATACCTGGAATAAAGGAAAAAACATTAACAGTATTCTTGTACTTAATTATTCTGTCCACAAAATTGCTTAGGGTTTCAAATGCCATATTGGATTCCTGCCATCAGGTGGCTCATCACTGATAATAAAAATCTATGCATAGAATAAAGAAAAATTGTTGGTTGACTCAGTGTCAGTTGCTTATTTTTCTTTGTCTAAAAATTGGCAGCAAAATCTCACTTTTGTTGTCCAGGCCTGTCACATCAGTACAGCCCCACCATTCTCCTGACATGTGCTTACTCTCTTTGCTCTTGAATAATGCCTTCACATTTCTTCAAAACTTGAAAAATATTGCTCTCCTCAGTCAAAATCATTCATAAATACTTCACCAAGAATCACTTGTGGCTTTCCTGAAGATTATTTGCTCATTTGATTTGCTGGTTTTGCTACAGCTGTAGCAATTTATTTTTATCAGGATAATGGAAATGGCTCATTTTTAGACTCAGTAGCTGAAATTTATCTATTTAAAATTGTATCACAGAATGTCATGTTTGTATTGACATTGGTTTTCTGTGGAACCTCTCCAGGCTAGTTAAAATACTTGGACAGAGGAATGCTGAGCAGCTGGGGGTAATTTTCTCTTAAATGCATTATCATTCTCATCAGATTTACATGCCCTGGGAGCTTAAGCTAATGCTTTGATTTTGTTTGAGAGCAAATTGGTAGGAACTGAATTGCTGAAGTAAGGGACAACAGTCTGACAAGAAGGTAAATCACCAAAACACAAATTACTGATGGAGCAGGACTATCAGGCTGGTTGATCTAAGCTCCTCATACAAAAATACTTTCTCCACTGACTCTCTCACTGTGCTTTGTTTTAGTCTGGTCTGTCGTGAGGGATCTTGCCCTTCCTCTACTTTCATTCCTCCATCTCTAACAAACATTTTTGTGTTCCTTTATCAGCCTGCCTATCTGGGAGCTCCTTCCAGGGCTGGCTGCATGTCAGATACACCACCAAACTCTTTCAGGCATTGTGCTGCTGCTGCTGAGCATTAAAAACTAAATCATATGGTTTAGGGAGATTAGGCTGAGTTTCTCCATAAGGGGGATGTTTCCTTTCTTTCCCTCATCACTGATTTTTTGGTCACCCACTTATCTAACCAATTGGCTCTCCTAAATATTTTATCTCTGTAATATTTCTCCAGCATCTATTTGGAGCTGCAAACAGGCAAGTAATAAACATGGTTTACAATATATTATTACGTGTTGATGATTTAAGCTGAGATGAAATACAGACATTCAAAGTTTTATATTTCTGTCTTCTTATATATTATTGGTGAGTGAGGACATGGAACAAACAGTAATTACAAGACTGGAAAGAACATCACCATCCTCACATGAAGAATGTTCTTTAATTTGTTGTTAAAAGTCTCAAAAAATTGAGTGTTCCATACTAGATCACTGTCCTGATTCCTGATATACAGAAGCATTCTTACAATTTCTCATGGCTGCAAGGCTGGAGGCTGATGAAGGTCCTGGGGCAGGACCTTCATGACCGTCACTGTGCGCTTTGGTAGCCTCGACCTGCAGGATTAATCCAGCAGGGCAATGGCCTGAAATCTTTTGAGCACCATAAATAGAGTAAAATCCACTCTTACTCATCTTAAAAGGGGTTCTGCTAGCAATGTAATTCTTGGATAAAGGTTAATGTACTAGTTTAAACTTAATATACCTCAAACATGCTTTGCATTTAAGTGATCACCTTCTTCTCTGTTGATACAGCCCTGGAGATTGTCTTAACTTGCAAGCAGTATTTAATTACTACTGAAGAAATTAGCAGATCTGGGATTAATTTCTCCTTCAAGCCACCAGTACTGATTTCTGAGTAAGGAAATATTCTCACTACAGATGCTGCCACAACTTATTTATGTTGATATGTTTACAGAGGAGAAAAGGACAGAGTTTGTTGTGGAGCTGGAACTTTCCTGAAGATTTGCAGAAAGGAGTGCCCTGACAACCTGATGGATACAGAGGAATAACAAATGTGAAATAAGCAAATAAGCAGGTCAGCTGCAGGACTTCCACAACTTGAAAAACAATTTGCTGATTTGGTATCAAGTCTGCCTGCTCCCCTGAGAGCCTGCAGGCACCTGACTTCTGTGAGAAGGAAATCCTACTGCTGCCCAGCCTATAACAAGACTGAAATGTACCTTGGAATGCTGACAAGCTGTTCCCTAACAGTGTGTGACACCTTTAGGTTTCATTTCCAACCCTCAAGCACACCTACTCTCTGAAACACTTAGATATTACACAGATCTCATTGCTGTAAAGCAATGCAGCTTCACTTTTAACCCCCTGCATTCAGACCTCATCATCCCTAACCATGGCTGCACCAGAGGTCAGGCTCTGAGCCCAGACATTCCATCTCCTTCTGGCAGCTCTTAGGGCTTTTTAGTGCCCTCTTCTCCCTCCCATATATAATAATGTCTTTGGTGCAATTTACCCCTTCCTGCTAAGCTGTGCAAGGCTCCATCACAGCCTGCACGGCCACACTCTGTCTTGTACATCAGGTTTTTTACCAATGCAGTCATCACAAAGTAATTATTATTTACCTTGACCACCTGAGAATTCAACACTCTGTGCTGCAGAATTTGAGGCAAAATTTTAGGTGTGAAATTAAACAGTGTGGATGGTCCATGAGTAATAAATATAAGTAATTCAGCCAGAGAAACACAAGAAGAAAATAAATGCTTCAGGAAACCTCCCTGCTTGGTTCTGGGTTTGATAAAGTAGAATTTTTATGATGGAAATAAAATGGCAATGAAAATACAGTTTAAGATCAGGGATATTGTAAATCTTATGATTAGAAATATTATCTTATACTTTCCCAACTATGAAAATTTTATTACTTATTTAATCAAATAAATCAACCCAATAAATTTTGCTGCTTGCCACTTTTTTATCCCTTTCCACTGAAAAATCCTGCATGGTTTATTAAAAATCCTCGTGACAACAAATTTCTGGGTGAAAAGTGAAAGCAAGACTTCTCCCATGGGAACAATTCATCTGGCAAACATCTTGAATTTATGTAAACAGAGCTACATGATATTAAAATTTTTTTAAAAAGGGATATTTATAAGAAGGCAACCCCTGATCCCTGTCTTATTCCTTTCAGCGTCCACAGATTTCTCTCTTCACTTCTAATTGGTTTTCCTCTACTCAGTTTTAAATCTTTGACTATTATCCCCAGCTCTTTGTCCCACTTGCAGATGAAGAATAAGGTGGGTCACTAAAATGGAGCTCCTGGTTTTCTTTCCCAGCCTCTCTTGCTATGACAGGCAGAATGTAATATCTTTTTAGCAACCACATTAACAGAGGAAAATGAAGGCTGCTTTGGCAGAATCTGCTCTTTTGTGCTAGGTTTTAACTATAACTATTGCTCTTTCTCAGATGGTGCTGACACAAAACACTTTTCCAAAGCTTCATCATTTAAAAAAAGCTGTTTCAGAGTATTATAAAATAACAATAATGAAAAAAAAAGGTAATCAGCCTTCTCCTTATTTATCTATTCTAGTACTGCCTCTGTAAATCACACACTTCAGCTACAAAGAATGCCCCCACAAAGAGAGGGTAGCTCTTAAAACTGTCTACAGCATCAGAGGTGAAGAGAAAAAAGCTTGAATTATCTTTTTATCCTCCTAAAATTTTGCATCAGAGACTGCATTACTTATCTTTTCATGACAGGAATGAGACAGCATCTGTGTCCCTCCCTGCAGGCAGTAAGCACACCAAAATTCCTGGGAACAGAGAACTTGCATGGCAACACACACAATCACAAACTCAACACACATTGCTTCAAATTAGGGTCTTCAACTTCCTAAGCACTTACACTTTTTGTAAATGCATGAAAAAAGTAACACTTTTAACACCTTTTCAACGGTGCAGAATTCCGGAGGCAGTCATGGAAACTGTACTACATGAATTTAATTTTTTTAATTGGTAGCAAGCAAAATGAGTGTTTCTTTTGAACTGTGTGAGAAGCATGAGCAAAACCAACATGGTGCAATTGGTGTGGTGTGCAGGCCAAATTTAAAACATTTGTACCAATCCTTTCACTAGAAAAAAAAAAGTGAATGATCTGATATCTAAGACATATCAATCAATTATCTGTTTGCAATCATACACACAAAAACCTAGGGCAATGGTGAAATCTACACTTACC